>NW_007249159.1:386101-389534 GCF_000164805.1 Carlito syrichta
TAATTCCGGCTACCCGGAAGGCTGAGGCGGAAGGATCGCCGGAGCCCGGCAGGTCGACGCTGGGGTGGCCGTGAGCATGCCACTGCACTCCAGCCTGGGCGACCAAGTGAGACTCCAACTCAAAAAAAAAAAGAAAAAAGACAAAGTCAAAGATGTGCATGTCAAAGATGTGCAGTCCAACAGAGGGAGCTCCACACCACAAATAAGCTGAGCAGAGCCGGCTTCTTCCCCCGATGCTGGAACAGGCTTATCCAGTCCCAGAGGCCTCTTCAAGAGCTGCCAGAGACCTCTGGAAGGACAGGAAACATGAGAGCCACAGCCATCAGAAACGAGAAGCCTCAAAGTCAAGTCCACTGTGCATCTCTCGTCTTCACCGAGAGGGCAGTTGACCCCAAAGAGCTGTGAACAGCAAAACGGTGAGTTCTCCCCTTCCCGGACCCTTCTTCCCGAGGGGTCCACACGTGGGTTCCATCAGGGGTCCCCGGGTTCCCAGAGACACAAGAGAAAAGCTGCAAACAGCTGGTCCCGGACAAGGTCATGGCTGGAGAGGACTTTGGCCTTCATTGTCCCTGACCTCCACCCTAGCCCCTTGCACCCGCCAGGTTGGCTGGACATTTTCTGGGTGGTGGGTGACGTTGTGAGGATGAGGACTGTGTGTGTGACTCGCACGGACGAGGCTTCGCTGCCCAAGCGAACTGCATGAGTCACCTCAGTGTCATCAATCGCTTGAACCTTAAAACTTTAAACGCCTCGGATCATCCACTTCCCGGGGCTCCTCCCTGGGGCCCCTGTCCGGCCCTGAGCAGAGGCCCTCCTGGCCTCGACAAGGCCCTCACTGCTCGACCACCTGCCTGTCACCCCCTGTCTGCACCAGCCCTCTCCGCATACCAAAGCTCCATAAGATGAGGATGCATTTGCACTTCTGGGTCCGTCTGCTCCTCTCCAAAGACTTTTCGTTCCTTTCTCTCTCTCTCTCTCTCTCTTCCTTCCTTCTTTTTCTTCCCTTCTTTTCTCTCTCTCTCCCCCTCCCCTTCTGCCATCCATTCTTTCTCTCTCTCCTTTCTGGGCAATCACACCTCACTGCAGCTTTGAACTCCCGGACTCGAGCGATCCTCTCACTTTGGCCTCCCAAAGTGACTGGATTACAGGCATGAGCCGCTGCTACCAGCCCCAAGTGTTTTCATAGACACGATTTTCTTTACTTTTTCAAGATCCTCATCGAAATTACATACATGTGCACCTATTCACATAGATGTACATCTATGTGTACACACACATTTGTAATTTTTCACCAAATCAGCACAATTTCCCACATCTTACCTGTAAAATGTAATGGACGCTCATGATTATTGTTTCCTTTTGCACTTTTTTGCCTCCTCCAAGCCATTTTTCTCCTGGCTTTTTGTGTCTTTTCTAGACTTTTCTGTGTCTTCTTAACTAAAGCCTGTCAATTTCCAAATTTGTGTTGTCTTCCTAGGATCACTGCTCTGTTTCCTGTGAAGTTCTCAATTGCCCACATTTTCCTTCCTTGAACCTGCCCCACTACCTGCTCAGTCTTATCCTCCAGCATTTTCCATCCCTCTTGAACCACCCTCTCCTAACCAGGAGCTTTCTTCTAAGAGACAGTAGAATTGCTGGGCCCAGTGACTCACACCTGTAATCCCAGTACTTTGGGAGGCCGAGGCAGGAGGATTGCTTGAGGCCACGAATTCAAAACCAGTCTGGGCAACACAGTGAGATCTTGTCTCTACAAAAAAATCAAAAACTCAGCCGGGGTGGTGAGGTGTACCTGTAGTCCCAGCTACTTAGGAGGCTGAGGCAGAAGGATCACTTGAGGCCAGGAGTTTGAGGCTGCAGTGAGCTGTGATCATACCATTGCACTCCAGCCTGGAGTGAGACGCTGACTCAAAAAAAAAAGACAACAGAATCATAGTACTTAAAAAACATGCCCATGGGCCCCAGAATGCACAGAGCAGGGTCCAAGCCTGGTTCTCAGCAAGTTAGTTAACTCTGTGCTTCTGTCTCCTCATCTGAATAGTAACAAAGACAATGGTACCTTCTACACGGGTTGCTGAAACGATTAACTGAGTTAATAAGCATAAAGCTTAGAACACTCCCTGGCACACATTATAATAAAGGTTAGGCCAGGCACGGTGGCTCACGCCTTTAATCCCAGCACTTTGGGAGACTGAGGTAAGGGGACTGCCTGAGTTCACAGGTTCAAGACCAGCCTGGGCAACTTGGCAAGACCTCGTCTCTACAGTAAATCAAAAAAGTAGCTGTGCGTGGTGGCGCATGCCTGTGGTTCCAGCTAACTGAAAGGAAGGCTGAAGCGAAAGGATCACCTGAGCCCAGCGGGTTGAGGCTGTGGTGGCCATGAGCGTGCCACTGTACTCCAGCCTGGGAGACAGAGTGAGACTCTGACTCAAGAAAAAAAAAAAAAGGAAAGGCAGATCGACACCCTCTTCCATCAACTGAGATGGGAATAAGTCCTGACGGTGCTGTTGACTAGGTGTGCCTCTTTCAGAAAGCTGTTTAATGTCCATAGGTCTTGGTGACCCTCTCCGTAGAGATGGTGTTTTCTGCCCACCCTCGTGCTCAGCTTAGACCTGGGGGCTCACTCTTGGCTTAATTCCCAGTCTTCCTAGCTTTCTGGTAAAGGACAGGCCATCATGGGGTGTGGCAGAGTATAGCGAATGGCAAAGGAGCATTAGAAAGCTGTTAGAAACAAGTGTCCTCGAGGTCCCTCCTTCCAAGACCGAAAGGATGCCACCGCATCCTCAACCTGCTGGGCTCCGGCGATCCTTCCACCTCAGCCTTCCAAGCAGCTGGAATTACAGGCGCGTACCATCACACCTGGCTAATTTTTTAATTTATTGTAGAGACGGGGTCTCACCAAGTTGCCCAGGCTGGTCTCGAACCCCTGGGCTCAGGTAATCCTCTTGCCTCGGCCTCCCAAAGTTCTGGGATGACAGGCGTGAGCCACTACATTAGGCCCAATCCGTCTTTCTTACAGAACTTGCATTACAGTAACTTGCCAGGGAATGTAACTGCCAACTCATTTTTTTTTCCTTTTTGAGGCAGGGTTTCTCTCTGTTGCCCAGGCTGGAGTGCGGTGGTGTGATCGTAGCCCACTGCTGCAGTCTTAAACTCCTAGACCAGGGGTCCTCAAACTACGGCCTGTGGGCCACATGTGGCCTGCCAAGGACATTTATCCGGCCCACCGGATGTTTTTGCTGCCGCTGCCTGTCCTGCCTAGCAGCCGACTCGGATGAGTCATGAGCTTGCCTGTGCAGAGCCTGCTGCTGCCTGAGGACCGAGGTAAGAACGAGTTAGGATTTTTTTTTTTTGAAGTTAGGAGGTCTATTTTTTAAAAAATTTTGCAGTTAGTAGGGCCTTTTTTTTTTTTTTTGCGGTTAAGGGGGGCCTTTTT
>NW_007249160.1:0-2656 GCF_000164805.1 Carlito syrichta
GGGGTCCATCTGTATTCCTAGGGAAACACAAGCACTGCCTTGGCCCCAGATGAGCACCGGATCAGGTCCTTGCCACTGGCCTGTCAAAGGATCCTACCAGCAAACTAAAGCCTCTGCTTTAAGAGAAGGATGCCAAAAGGGTTCTGCAGCTTATACCCCTTCATTATCCAGATTAAGAAAATTAAGAATTAATAATACATATGCCAATAGTGTATGTGGGAAGGAATGTGTATATTCCCTCTTTTTTAATTTTTGTAATTGTGTTTTGAAGGTTCTATTGGCACACTTCACTATGCCTTGCCCCCGTGGAATATAGGAGATGCCAGTAGTATGAGAAATTTGAAATGTGGAGCAGAATTGGGCAAAAGACTTACCAGCATAGGCAGGGCCACTGTCAGTCTTGATAGATTTGGGAATGCCCATAACAGTGAAAGCTGCAAAGCAATGGGCTATAACATATCGAGCCGCTTCGCCTGATTGGACTGAGGCAAAAATAAAATCAGAGCACGTGTTCACTGTAATGTGCACATAAGCCAACTTTCCAAAAGAAGGGATGTGTGTGACATCCATCTGCCATAAGTGTCCTGGCAACAGACCTCGGGGATACATGCCCTCAGCAGGAAGGGGGTGAAACTGAGGACAGATAGGACAGTTTTTTACTATTTGTCTAACTGTTACTCTAGACGATGAAAATTGGTGACATAAACTTTGAGCATTCTGATGATGAACGGTATGGGAAGCGGTAGCTGCGGAAGCAGGGGATAGTAGAGGGAAAGCAAAAAATTGTGCAGCTTTGTAGCAGGAAAAATAGAGAGATTGTGACACCGAGAGTATTATAGGAAGTGGTACTTTATTATGCTGGCCATTCTAGCGGACCTGAGGGTCTAATGCATCCATATCGAGTGCCCCAGAACAGAAGAAGTGGGGTCTTATATCCTTATTTAGGTAAGGGAGGGAGGTCGTGTTGAGTGATTACGTATTTCCTTTGGAATCTTACAAGGTTGTATTCAGCAAAATCAGACTTTTCAAAGAACAAATGGTTTCCAGGAACTGCAGGATTGTTAACTGTCAACTTCAGAAGGGGGGTTTTAGATAAGACTCTCTTCCATTTTCATGAAATGGCCAGTCTCTGGGCCATTTGGCCTTTCTTAAACAAAACCTGCCTGGTGCCTGGCAGGTCTTTAAAGTTGCAACTTGCCTTTCAAAAGGAAATACCTCTTACTGCTACCAACACCCCCTTCCTGCCACTGGGCTAGTGGGAGATATTCAGTCAGCCAGGTGAGGCCAACTGCTGATCCCAAATCAGCTACATGTGTTTCTGTGTTTATTCACTCAATTATACAAGAAATATATTTGAGCATTTGCCGCATCCTACCACAGCTTCATCAGCAAGGGCATTGCCTTCAGGTAATGGAACACGAATGGCAGAAAGAGCATGAATATGAGCAACATACATGTGAGCATGAAAATGCAATTGAATGGTCTGTAAAATAGCAATTATGTCGGGGTGGGGGAGGAAGAGACAGTATGAAGACTAGCAGTTTCCAAATGCAGAGAATAATCAGCCCGCTTTTCGCCAATGGCTTGCACCCAATATGCATGATCAGAAGAACCAAAGTTATTAGTTCCTTGCTTTTGTGAGGAGACAGTATGTCCCATTTTCGTCAAAGGGGGTAACACTAATTCGGTAATTTTCATGCCAGCAGTGAGTATAATAATATTCTGAGGAGCATTTCCCATAACTTTAATTTCACAAGTGTAATCAGAGTCTATGACTCCTGGGAGAACTTGGAAACCCTTCAGGGAAAGGCTGCTGCATCCCAGTAACAGTCCCACCATGTCTTCGGGGAGTAGGCCATGCACACCCATGGGAATAGCCTGTGGACCCATTTCTGGGGTTAATACGAAGTGGGAGGAGGAACAGATGTCCAGTCCAGCACTCCCTGGGGTGGCGCAGTAGAGATCGCTGATTGGGCAGATGACTCCCCTGAGTCACTGGGCAGATGACTCCCCTGAGGAGGGAAATTGGGCATGGGTTGTGGGGGTAAATGGACATAGCCCCAATTGTTTGAGGGGCCTGGGGTTGGCCCCTCTGGTTGTTTCCAAAAGGGGATTTCCATTTGCATCCATCTTGGATTGGCATTCATTAACCCAGTGAATACTTTGCTTGCATACTGGGCACATAGATATTGGTGACCCTTCTAGGGGTGGTCCTGAATTGGGATTATGTGCCAGGCATTCCCTACTGAAATGGCCCATTTGCCCACAGTTGAAGGAGGCACCTTAGGTTCCTCCATTACCAGATCTCATTATATTAAAAGTTTTGTGAGGAGGAGGACCTTGTAAAACTGTAGCCATGGCCATCCCCTGTATATAGGCAGGCCCAATATCAGCGCACAAGAGAATATAATCTGTCAAATCCCCTTTCTTACGAAAGGAACAAATGGCCGCTTGGCATACAGAATTGACATTTCATAGGCCAGCTGTTTTACCAGAAGAGTTCCTGCCTCTCCATCTACCACCAATCGACCCACAGCCTAGATGCAAAATCTTGGTAAAGCTCATCAGGTCCCTGATATATTTTTGAAAGCTGGTCTGTCTTAATTCGAGTCAATGGTAGTTGACGCTATGCTCCCATACGCAGCTCGGGGATATA
>NW_007249160.1:3028-4539 GCF_000164805.1 Carlito syrichta
CAAGTCATCTCCCTGCAGCAAGGTGGACTGAACTGCCTTCTATAGAGGGGAGAGATGCACCAGATGCCTCCTAACATCAGACAGCCGAGTTTGGATGGGAGCCAAGAAGGGGGAGTGTGCGGATCCGTGATCCACAAGCAAGGCTGTAGTCGGTGCCAATTGAAGGGCCACTGAGGCACCAAGGGGGCCCTTGCCACTCCCAGGAGAAATCTGCTTAGAAATTTAGGAATGATACAGCGGTATTGAAAGCACTTCCTCTTTTGAACATAAAGTGTGACACAAAGGCACTTCCTCTTTCAAAACTGGGCACCTTTTAGCTAGAACAGTAAGCAAATACATAGGTTGAGCAAAAGTATCAGAAGATAAAGAAACAGTGGAGGGCTCAGCCTCTTTCGCATGCAAGCTAGTAACCTCAGGAAACTGGGTCACAGAGGCTCCAGTGACCACAAATATCTCATCATTGTGATACTGACCAGCAGCCTCATCCTGCTCCTATTGAAAATCTTTAGGAGGGTGTCCCTTCTGATCATCGTGGGCAGCTAGAGCAGGAGCTGAGGGGGGAATGCTGCAATGAGGGAAGGACCTGCTCTACTCTATAAAACTCAGAGAGGACTCTAAGCAATCTCTTACTAGGTTCCACAGAGATAAAGCAACTACTGGCACAGCTTCAAGACCATGCGCTTGATAATAATCCTTCAAAAAACTACCTACTTTTCCCCAGGTAGTCAGATTAACCGTTCCAGCCTCAGGAAACCAAACTGAAAAAATCTTTCTAATTGTCTATCTGAAATCTTAGTTCCTCTAGCTTTCAGCATAGATTTTAACACCTGCACAAAGAGAGTGTATTCCTTGGAATGTAAATGTCCCATGTTTTACTCCCAATGATTACTCCTATACCCTCAGTTACTTACTCATGAATCAAAATGCTGCACAAGGAACGCCAGCCTCCATGAGGGTCCTCTCCATCCAATGCCAACCCCAGTACTCCAGTCCCTGTTCGGGCACCAACTGCGGAGTTCCAGCCTCCTCTGAGCAGGGTCTGAGTTGGGGGGAGGGAATGAGAAAGAAAGAGACAGAGAAACAGCAGGATTGGGAGGACTCTCTCCCAGTAAGAAAGGAGCGAGAGAGAACCAATTTATTTTCACTGCATGCCTCATATAGGGGAAAAATCCCTCCCACAAGGGAGTGCAAAGCCACAGGAGCAAGATATATGTAATGTCTAAACTATGCTTATCTTAACATCTATGCTAAGTTAAAAGCAAGGCAATCCCTTAAGGCAACAGCCTCCAGGGTAGGCGTGGTACTGCTCTGCTATTCATGGAATAGCAACCAAAGGTCAGGGGTTAAAGAAATATAGGTTTGGCTCCTTGAATACAAACCAACAAACATAAGGACCTTGTCAGCTTATGCTCTGTTTCCTTCTTGCAGTAGCACACTCAGGATCACCACATCTTCAACCTGCTGGGCTCAGGTGATCCTTCTGCCTCAGTCTTCCAAGTAGCTGGAACTAC
>NW_007249161.1:0-9409 GCF_000164805.1 Carlito syrichta
TTACAGGCAACTTCTTGACCTATTGCTATGAAACAAGAAGGAATCTGTGGTACACGAGTCCTCAATCCCAAAAATCTACAGAGCATCTTGGAAAGTTCTAACAGAATCAGAGTATCGAAGCAGGATGTATCTAATGAGATGCCTAATACACAGGAAAATACACAGCCCCTTGCCAAGGAAGAAAAAGAATCGGGGTTATAGCAGTCCGCAGTCCTTAAAATTAACAGACCGTGTGCTGTGGTCTCAACAAGAATCAGGGTTTAGAAGCTGGAACATAGGTAATAGCAGTGCTCATATGCAGAACCGATATGATATCTAGCTAAGGAGAACTAAGAAACATCTTTTACACGGTTCCTCCATCACAATATCTACATGACATCTTGCTAATGGCAAAACAGGAATCAGGGTTTCCAAACAAGGTTCTGGGGAAAGGGAGTCCTCATATACAGGACATTACACGGCCCCTGGGTAAAGAAGAATAAGGAATCTGTGATACACAAGTCCAGAATCCGAAAAGTCTCAGGGTGTCTTGCTGCGGTATAAACAAGAATCAAGGCTTCGAGCTCGTCTCATGTTTCAGAGATATTTGGCTTGTGAGTATTATGAATCAGTCATTTCAGGACTCCAACACCATTCTGGTCTTCTTGAGAGTTGTAATCTGGTATTTGGTAGAACAAATCCCTTAAGTTCCTCGGGACAATTCTGGCCAGACTACCGCAAAAAAAGTATCATGTTGCCATATTTGGATGTAACTTTGGTCTTAAGATGAACTTGGTAATCCTTAAATTTCCGTTTGTTCTTTATTTGTAGAGGGGCCGAGGATTTTGCAGTTGCCAAATATGTAGTACGTATTATTAAAATGTAATCAGGATCCATGGGTTCCACGTCCCTAGAAAACAACTGGGCATCTGCCTTTTTGTGCACAGATGTTTAGAATCCATATGGACAGGGAAATTCAGGGCACCTTGCTGAGAACGAAAAGGGAATCTGATTCTTGGAGATGTCTATCGTCTAAATCGACAAAGTCTCTTGATATGGTTTAAAAAGCAATCTGGGTTTCTATTTCGCCACATTTTTAGTGTGTCTTTTGAATAAGGACCAGGAATCTAGGGTTCTAAATCCTCAAGAACCTTTGGGAGTCTTTTCTAAATATCCAAGCAACTGAAATTCTAGGTCACCAGGAAATATCTTGACGTCTTCGTGAGAATGAAGCAGGAATTTCGGTAATGGAAGTCCTCATATACAGAACACTACATGACCTGTAGCTACAGAAGAATAAGGAATGTTGGTTACACGAGTCCTCCATCCAAAAAACCTACACACCGTGTTTCTAAGAGATAACCACCATTCAGGTTTTGGGAGTAGGAATCTGGATAATGGGAGTCTTCATATACAGGAAACTGCACTGTTTATTGCTGAAGGAGAATAAGGAATCTGGTTTACATGTGTCCTCCATGCCAATAAAACTTCATGGTTTCTTGCTAAGGGCTAAACACGAATTTGGATTTTGAAGCATAAACTAGGGAAATGAAATCCTCATATACAGGGAAATGCACTGACATTTCCTACGAAAGTATAAGGAATGTGGGTGACATGTTTTCTCAATCTCCAAAAAAGTATACAGCGTCTTCCTAAGATCTAAACAAGAATCAAGCTTTCGACGCATGTATCTGTGAACAGGAGTACTCATATACAGGTAACTGCACGGCTGTTGCTAAAAATAAGGAATCTGGTTTAAACGAGTCCTCAGTCCCGAAAATCTACAGGATATCTTGCTGACGGGTAAAGAAGTATCAGGGATTCTAGGCATGAATGTGGGTAATAGAAAGCCCTCTTGCTAATAAAAGAGAAGAAATCTGTTTTCCACGGTTCCTCTATCAAAAAATTTCCATGACTTCTTACTAAGGGCTAAACAAGATCATGGTTTCAATACAGGAATGAAGGGAAAGGGAATCCTCACATACAGGACACTACATGGCCTCCAAATAAGTGCGAATAAAGAATCATTGTTGTACGCACACTCAATCCAGAAAATTCCCAGGTTGTCTGCTATGGGACAAACAAGAAACAGATCTTCAAGTTCCACAAATGTTTCAGAGCAATTTATCATTGTGATATTATGAATCGGTCATTTCATGACTCCAGCAACATTCTGGTCCTCTTAAAAGTTGTAAATGGAATGGGCATTCCAAGTCCGTTAGGTTCTTCAGAACAACTAAGGCCAGATTCCAGGAAAAAAAGAATCTTCTTGCCATATTTGGTTGTAACTCTGGTCTTAAGGTGAACCCTGTAATACTTCCCTTTCCGTGTCTCTTTTTATTTTGAGACGGGACAAGGTTTTGCACTTGCCAAATGGTTACTACATACTTTTAATGGTAACCAGGAATCTTGGAATCCACGAACCTAGGAAACTTCTAGGCAGCTGTATTTTGATATACTTAATTTGGAATCCAAATCGACAGCAATATCAGGGCATCTTACAGAGAATAAAAAGGAAATACGGTTCTATGCGTTCTCATTTTCCTGAATCTACAGGGTCTCTTGATAAGGTTTAATCAGCAATCTGGACTTCTGGGTCCCTACATTTTCAGAACTACTTGGTCCGTGGATATGCTAAGTCTGTCATTACAGATCCTCAGGAATTTTCTGGTCCTCTTGTTAGTTGCAATCAAGGACTTGGTACTAGAAATCCTTTTGTTTCCTGTGACAATCTACGACAGTAAACATATTACCCACAATCAAAAGGTACATTGGTACAAAATTTCTCGAATCGTGTGACCTCAAAATATAGAAAATTCTTGTCGGTAGGCAGGTAGGAATTGGGGTTTTGGGTTTGGAATATTCCACATTTTGGGAAGGTCTTGTGAAGGGGAACCAGGAATCTTGGATTCCAGTTCCCAAAGAAAAATATGGACGTCTTTCTCTTGATATCGAGGAAACTGGAATTCTCGGTCACCACAACTGTCTCGGCATCCTGCAGAGTGAAGCAGGAAGCTGGGTAATGTTGGTCGTCATATACAGGAAACTACACGTCATATTGCTAAGGAACTATAAGGAATCTTCCTTATATGAGTCCTCAATACCAAAAACTACAGGCCATCTTCCTAAGACGTAATTAAGAATCAGGTTTTTGAAGTAGGAATCTGGGTAATGGGAGTCCTCACATAAAGGAAACTTCACTGCCTATTGCCAAGTAAGAATAAGGAATCGGCATTTCTAGTGTCCTCAATCCCAAAAAAGCTTAAGGTCATCTTGCTATGGGCTAACCACGAATCATTGTGATTTCCAGCATGAATCTGGAAAATGGAGTCCTTATTTACAGGCAACTACATGATCTATTGCTAAGAAAGAATAAGGAATCTGGGTTACACGAGTCCTCAGTCCCAAAATTCTACAGAGCATCTTGGAAAGTTGTAAAATGAATCAGAGTTTTGAAACAGGATGTATCTAATGAGAGACCTAATAAGCAGGAAAATACACAGCCCCTTGCCAAGGGTGAAAAAGAATCGGGGTTATAGCAGTCTTCAGTCCTTAAAATCAACAGGCAATCTGCTGTGGGCTAAACAAGAATCAGGGTTTAGAAGCTGGAACATAGGTAATAGCAGTCCTCATATGCAGAATCTATATGATCTCTAGCTAAGGAGAACTTAGAAAACTCTTACATGGTTCGTCCATCACATATCATCATGACATCTTCATAATGGCAAAACAAGAATCAGGGTTTCCAAACAGGATTCTGGGGAATGGGAGTCCTCATATACAGGACATTACACAGCTCCTCGGTAAAGAAGAATAAGGAATCTGTGATACACTAGTTCACAATCCGAAAAATTCTCAGCGTGTCTTGTTGCTGTAAAAACAAGAATCAAGGCATCAAGCTCGTCTCATGTTTCGGAGATATTTGGCTTGTGGGTATTATGAATCAGTCATTTCAGGACTCCAGTAACATTCTGGTCCTCTTGACAGTTGTATTCGGGTTTCTGGTAGTACAAGTCCCATAGGATCCTCGAGACATTTAAGGACAGTTTCCAGGAAAAAAGAATCATACTGCCATATTTGGATGTAACTTTGGTCTTAAGATGAACTTGGTTATCCTGAAATTTCCGTTTGTACTTTATTTGTAAAGGGGCCGAGGGTTTTGCAGTTGCCAAATATTTAGTACGAACTATTAAAATGTAACCAAGATCCATGGATTCCACATCCCTAGGAAACATCTGGGCATCTGCATTTTGTACACAGAGTTTTGTATCCACATGGACCGGGAAATTCAGGGCATCTTGCTGAGAACGGAAAGGGAATCCGGTTCTTGGAGTTCTCAATCGCCTAAATCTCCAAAGTCTCTTGATAAGGTTTAATCAGTTACCTGGGATTCTATGTCGCCACATTTTTAGTGAGTTTATTGAAAAGGGATGAGGAATCTCGGGTTCCAATTCCTCAACAACTTTATGAGAGTCTTTCTCTTGATATCCAAGCAACAGGAATTCTAGGTCACCAGGAAATATCTTGGCGTCTTGCTGAGAATGAAGCAGGAATTTCAGTAAAGGGAGTCCTCATATACAGAACACTACACGACCTGTTGCTATGGAAGAATAAGGAATCTTAGTTACACCAGGCTTCCATCCCAAAAAGCGACAGACTGTTTTGCTAAGATATAACCACGATTCAGGTATGGGAGTAGGAATCTGGATAATGGAAGACCTCATATACAGGAAACTGCACTGTCTATTGCTAAAGGAGAATAAGGAATCTGGTTTACATGTGTCCACTATCCCAATAAAACTTCAGGGTTTCTTGATAAGGGCTAAACACGAATTTGGGTTTTTGAAGCATAGACTAGGGAAATGAGATCCTCATATACAGAAAAATGCACGGACTTTTCCTAAGAAAGAATAAGGAATGTGGGTGACATGATTTCTCAATCTCCAAAAAATATACGGCGTCTTCCTATGATCTAAACAAGAATCAAGCTTTCGACGCATGTATCTGTGACCAGGAGTACTCATATACATGTAACTGCACGGCTGTTGCTTAAAATAAGGAATCCAGGTTATACGAGTCCTCAGTCCTGAAAATCTACAGGGCATCTTGCTGATGGCTAAAGAAGAATCAGGATTCGAGGCATGAATGTGGGTAGTACCAATCCTCATATATAGGAAACTACATGGCCTCGTGCTAATATAAGAGAAAAAATATATTTTCCACGGTTCCTCTAAAAAAAACCTACATGACTTCTTACTAAGGGCTAAACAGGAATCAGGGTTTTGAAACAGGAATCAAGGGAAAGAGAGTCCTCACATACAGGACACTACATGGCCTCCAACTAAGTACGAATAAAGAATCATTTTTGTACGCGTCCTCAATCCAAAAAGTTCACAGGTTGTCTGCTATGGGACAAACAAAAAACAGATCTTCGAGCTCCCCAAATGTTTCAGTGCAATTTAGCATTCAGATATTATGAATCGGTCATTTCAGGACTCCAGCAACATTCTTGTTCTCTTAAAAATTTTAAATGTAATTGGGCACTCCAAGTCCGTTAGGTTCCTCAGAACAGCTAAGGCCAGATTCCGAGACAAAAAGAATCTTCTTGCCGTATTTTGATGTAACTCTGGTCTTAAGGTGAACGCTGGAATCTTTTCCCTTCCTTGCCTCCTTTTATTTTGAGAATGGACAAGGGTTTTGCACTTGCCAAATGTTTGCTACATACTTTTAATGATAACGAGGAATCATGGAATCCACGAACCGAGGAAACTTCTGGGCATCTGTCTTTTGATATACTGCATTTGGAATTTAAATCGAAAGGAAAAATCAGGGCATCTTACTGAGAATTAAAAGGAAATCCCGTTCTAGGAATTCTCATTTTCCGGAATGTACATGGACTCTAGATAAGGTTTAATCAGCAATCTGTGCCTCTGTATCCCTACATTTTCAGAGCTACTTGCTCCGTGCATGCGCTAAATCTGTCATTACAGATCCTCAGGTTCTTACTGGTACTCTTGTTAGCTGTAATCAAGGATTTGGCCCTAGAAATCCTTTTGTTTCCTGGGACCATCTACGACCACAATCATATTCCCCATAATCAAAAGGTATATTGGTACTAAATTGTTTGATTCAGGTGATCTGTAAGTGCAGAAAATTCTTGTGGTTGGGTATGTAGGAATTGGGGTTTTGGATTTGGAATATTCCACATTTTGATGAGGTCTTGTGAAGGGGAAACAGGAATCTTGGATTCCTGTTCTCAAAGAACATTATGGATGTCTTTCTCTTGATATTCACAAAACTGGAATTTTCGGTCATCAGGACCTGTCTCGGCATCCTGCAGAGTGAAACAGGTAACTGGGTAATGGAGGTCGTCATATACAGGAAACTACACGACATATTGGTAAGGAAGTATAAGGAATCTTCCTTAAATGTGTCCTCAGTCCCAAAACTACAGGCCGTCTTTCAAAGTGGTAAAAACGAATTAGATTTTTGAAGTAGGAATCTGGGTAATGGTAGTCCTCACATACAGGACATTTCACTGCCTATTGCTAAGTAAGAATAAGGAATCTGCGTTTCCTGGGTCCTCAATCCCAAAAATCTCCAGAGCATCTTGGAATGTTCTAAATAGAATCAGAGATTCGAAGCAGGATGTATCTAATGAGAGTGGTAATATACAGGAAAATACACAGCCCCTTGCCAAGGAAGTAAAAGAATCGGGTTTATTGCAGTTCTCAGTACTTAAAGTCAACAGGCCATCTGCTGTGTGCTAAATAAAATCAGAGTTTAGAAGCTGGAACATAGGTAAAGCAGTCCTCATATGCAGAATCTATATGACCGCTAGCTAAAGAGAACTAAGAAACGTCTTTTACACGGTTCCTCTATCTCAATATCTACATGACATCTTGGTAATGGCAAAACAACAATCAGAGTTTCCAAACAGGATTCTGGGGAAAGGGAGTCCTCATATACTGGACATTACACGGTGCCTCGGTAATGAAGAATAAGGAATCTGTGATACACTAGTCCACAATAAGAAAAGTTCTCAGGGCATCTTGCTGCGGTATAAACAAGAATCAAGGTTTCGAGCTCGTCTCATGTTTCAGAGATATTTGGCTTGTGGGTATTATGAATCAGTCATTTCAAGACTCCAGCAACATTCTGGTCCTCTTGAGAGTTGTAATCGGCCATCTGGTAGGACAAATCCCTTAAGTTCCTCGGGAAATTAAGGCCAGATACCCGGAAAAAATGTATCATATTTCCGTATTTGGTGGTAACTTTGGTCTTAAGATGAACTTGGTAATCCTTAAATTTCCGTTTGTACTTTATTTGTAAAGGGGCCGAGGGTTTTGCATTTGCCAAATATTTAATACGAATTATTAAAATGTAACCAAGATCCATGAATTCCACGTCCCTAGGAAACATCTGGGCATCTGCATTTTTGTACACAGTGTTTTGGAATCCACATGGACAGGGAAATTCAGGTCATCTAGCTGTGAACGGAAAGGGAATTCGGTTCTTGGAGTTCTCAATCGCCTAAATTTACAAAGTCTCTTGATAAACTTTAATCAGCAATCTGGGCTTCGATGTCGCCACATTTTTATTGTGTCTTTTGAAAAGGGACCAGGAATCTTGGGTTCCAATTCCTCAAGAACTTTATGGGAGTCTTTCACTTGATATGCAAGCAACTGGAATTCTAGGTCACCAGGAAATATCTTGGCTTCTTGCTGAGAATGAAGCAGGAATTTCAGTAATGGGAGTCCTTATATACAGAACACTACACAACTTGTTGCTACGGAAGAATAAGGAATCTTGTTTACAGGAGGCCTCCATCCCAAAAATCTACAGTCTTGATAAGAGATAACTACCATTCAGGCTTTGGGAGTAGGAATCAGATAACGGGAGTCCTCATATACAGGAAATTGCACTGTCTATCGCTAAAGGAGAATAAGGAATCTGGTTTACACGTGTCCTCCATCCCAATAAAACGTCAGGGTTTCTTGCTAAGGGCTACATATCAATTTGGGTTTTTGAAGCCTAAACTAGGGAAATGAAATGCTCATATACAGACAAATGCACTGACTTTTCCTAAGAAAGAATAAGGAATGTGGGTGACATGATTTCTCAATCTCCAAAAAAATATACGGCGTCTTCCTAAGATATAAACAAGAATCAAGCTTTCGACGCATGTATCTGTGCACAGGAGTACTCATATACAGGTAACTGCACGGCTGTTGCTAAAAATAAGGAATCTGGGTTCTACGAGTCCTCAGTCTTGAAAATCTACAGGGCACCTTGCTGAGGGCTAAAGAAGAATCAGGGATTCGAGGCATAAATGTGGGTAATAGCAATCTTCATTAACAGGAAACTACATGGCCTCTTGCGAATAATAGAGAAGAAATTGGTTTTCCATGGTTCCTCTATCAAAAAATCTACATGACTTCTTACTAAGGGCTAAACAGGAATCAGGGTTTCGAAACAGAAATCAAGGGAAAGAGAGTCCTCACATACAGGACACTACATGACCTCCAACTAATTACAAATAAAGAATCATTGTTGTTCGCCGCCTCAGTCTAGAAAATTCCCAGGTTGTCTGCTATGGGAAAAACAAGAAACAGATCTTTGAGCTCCCCAAATGTTTCAGAGCAATTTAGCATTTGGATATTATTAATCGGTCATTTCAGGACTCCAGCAACATTCTGGTCCTCTTAAAAGTTGTAAATTATATTGGAAATTTCAAGTCCGTTAGGTTCCTCAGAACAACTAAGCCCAGATTCCAGGACAAAAAGAATCTTCCTGCCATATTTTGATCTAACTCTAGTCTTTAGCTGAACCGTGTAATCCTTCCCCTTCCCTGTCTCTTTATATTTTGATAAAGGACAAGGGTTTTTCACTTGCCAAAAGTTTACTACGTACTTTTAATGACAACTAGGAATCTGGAATTCATGAACCTAGGAAACTTCTGGGCATCTGTCTTTGGATATACTGAATTTGGAATCGAAATAGACAGGAAAAATCAGGGCATCTTATTGAGAATTAAAAGGAAATCCGGTTCTAGGAGTTCTCATTTTCCGTAATCTACAGGTCCTCTTGATAAGGTTTAATCAGCAATCTGGGCTTCTGGGTCCCTACATTTTCAGAGGTACTTGCTCCGTGGATATACTAAATATGTCATTACAGATCTTCAGGATCTTTTTGGTCCTTTTGTTAGTTGTAATCAAGGATTTGGCCCTATAAACCCTTTTCTTTCTGTTACCATCTATGATCATAATCATATTCCCCAGAATCAAAAGGAATATTGGTACAAAATTCCTCGATTCAGGTGACCTCATAGTACAGAAAATTCTTGTGGAGGGGCAGGTAGGAATTGGTGTTTTGGGTTTGGAATATTCCACATTTTGGGGAGGTCTTGTGAAGGGGAACCAGGAATCTG
>NW_007249162.1:0-2204 GCF_000164805.1 Carlito syrichta
AACTGTGCAGTTCATGTTTTAAGTGACATGACAGATTTTGAGACATAGGTAGTTTCCACATAAGAGGCAATCAGATTTAGGTTTTAGGTTAAAATGTCATTGAATTAAGTTTTATAGAACATAGAGTAAGTTCATAATTTTTATACTTATCAGTACTAATGATAAGGTTTATAATAGATTATAATAGGATAATAGTTGTATTAGAATTTAGACATGATATAAAATAAATAATTAATAAAGTATAAAAGACAATAGTTTAAATATTTAAAATTTATAAAAGTTGTGATAAAATTTTAGGTTAAGGATAAGTTCATAGGTAATTAATATACAATCATAGGACAGTATAAAAATATAGTAGGTTATAAAAATTATAAAAATAAATAGTATAAAATTATGATAATAGAATTAAGTCATTTAAGTAAACTTATAGGTTATAATATAGTGTTAAGTTAATAATATTAATCGTCAAAAATATTAAAAGTTATTAAAATTAAATTAAACTTAGAGTTAACTTGAAAAGTTTTTTAATCAGGGTTTAAAACATAGAATATAATATAAATGATTTATTAAACATTGTGAAAAACATTTTGAACAATCTGTATTGAAATTGTGCACCTGTGATTCATACATCATAAAATTGTAATTGTTCACTGGAAACTTAAAAGTCTTGTGATGGTACATGATTTGTAAAGCGTGTTACACATCAATGAACTTGTACGCCCCCAGCAAGTAATTGTCACACTGCTGAAGATTATAGAAAATGGTATATAAGTTAAAAAAAGTTTAAATAAAATTGGCTTCAGTCTTGGCCAGACTGTTCCCAGAAGAGCTGCCTCCGTGTGGTTTCTTCTCTCCGTTCTGATTCACCAGTGCGGTCCTAACCCCCCCTTGGTCAGTGCAGGTCACCGACAGCTTTGGCGCCCGAACAGGGACCAGACTCCGGTAATTATAAATATATGTTCCCCAGTTTGTTTCTCTCGTTTCAGGACGGACCTTGCCTTAGGGTGCTGCAGCCCCCCTGGAGTGTACGGGTTGATAGGCAAGTCAGTGTTTAACGTCGCCGACGGACTGTGCGACTTATCGCCGTGTAGAGTGATTCAATCCTTGTAAAATTACTGTAAAATTACTGCAAAATTACTGTATATTGTGTGTATTGTTTGTTATTACAGTTATGGGGAACTGCAGCTCCAAGGAAAGGAGAGCCTATATTCGTATTATGTGTAAAGCTTTGAAACATAAAGGAGTAAAGGTAAGTAGAGATAAAGTAAATCCTTTTCTAGATTTTGTACAGAAAGTTAATCCATGGTTCCCGGATCAGGGTACTTTAGAATTAGAAACATGGGATGAGGTAGGCAAAAATATGAAAAAATGGTATACTAATCATGGTGGAACACAGATGCCACAAGATTCTTATTCCCTATGGAATATTTTGCAGGAAGCGTTAGTTTTAAATCCTAATTATGGTTCTTTCCCTAGTGACTCAGACTCTGAGGAGGATGAGGCAGCTAAAAAAAATGACTCTGGAGACCAATTATCTCCTGGTGACGATGCAGAATTGAATGAAGAAGCAGCTAAGTATAAGAATCCAGATTGGCCAGATTTTTCTTTCCCTGTTGTTTCTAAAAATAAGTCTCTGCTACCATCTAGTGGCCAAAGCGTAGAACTACCTAAAAAATATTTACCGGGAATTCAAGGGACTATACAAAAGGCTTTAGAATCAGAAGACTCTCTTCATTGTTTTCCTGTTGACATAGAATTTGAACCCCCTAAATGGGAACCTATACCAATGAAATTATTAAAAGGCTTAAAAGCTGCTTGTCATGATTACGGCCCAACAGCGCCGTATACACTAGCCTTCTTAGATGGGCTACGTGCTTGGTGAATGACTCCTTATGATTGGTTTCAAGTGGCTAAAGGGTGTTTGACAGGAGGACAATTTGTGCTATGGAAAATGGAGTATGAAGAGTTAGTTAAAAGGAAAGTTGTAGAGCAGAATCTTACTAAACGAAGTCCAGAACGGGGTAATGTCACCATAGATATGTATATGGGAGTGGGAGAATATTGTAATACCCAGGCTCAAACACAATTGCATACAGATGTACTTACGGCTGTGACTGATTTAAGTGTTGTAGCCTGGAAGCGGCTACCTTCTCCCGATCATACCATGCCTGGCCTTACCACTGTAAAACAAAGATCAGATGAGA
>NW_007249162.1:3069-3903 GCF_000164805.1 Carlito syrichta
AAGGGATTTTTGTATTCCCAGGGGTTGTTGATTCAGATTTCACTGGATAAATTCAAATCCTTGTTCAACCTCCCTCTAAAACAATCATGATTCATACAGGCCAACATATTGCTCAGATATTGTTGTTGCCTTACTTTGATACAAGCACTCCAGTAACTGATAAAGAGAGAGGGGAAAAAGGATTTGGATCCAGTGGTATGACATTTTGGATAAAAAAAGTTAAAAGGTCCAGACCCACTAAAATTATTCAGATTCAGGAAAGGCAAATTAAAGGACTTGTGGACACTGGCGCAGATGTTTCTTGCATTGCTGGAAAAGACTGGCCTAAACATTGGCCGATAGAACAAACTACCTCTGATTTAGTTAGATTGGAAACAGCTCAAAATGTTGCCAGAAGTTCACAAGTGCTTCCTTGGACTGACTTAGAGTCTTCAGAAACGTTTCAACCATATGTTATACCTTCTCTCCCTTTTACTTTATGGAAAAGAGATATTATGGAACAGATGGGGATTCTTTTAGTTAGCAAAGGCTCCTTTGCTAGTGCTAAGATGATTCAAATGGGTTTTCATCCAGATAAAGGTTTAGAGAAAAATTTACAAGACATCAAAGAACCTATTACGGTTACATCAAACCCCTCTAGACAAGGACCAGGTCAAAATTTATAATACAGGCCACTGTCACAACTGCTGACCCCATAACCTGAAAAATGATTTACCGTTATGGGTAGAACAGTGACCTCTAACTACTGAAAACTGTCAGCAATTCAAGAAATAGTAGAACAACAGCTTAAGGCCGGTCACTTAGAGCCTTCTAATAGTCCTTGGAATTCTCCAG
>NW_007249162.1:4139-8028 GCF_000164805.1 Carlito syrichta
AGGATTGCCATCTCCTGTAGCAGTGCCCGACAAATATCATATATGTATAGACCTTCAAGATGTTTTTCACTATTCCTTTGGCTTCTCAGGATAAACAGAGATTTGCATTTAATATTCCATCTCCAAATTTGAATAGGCCTCATCAGAGGTTTCAATGGACAGTTTTGTCTCAGGGGATGAAAAATAGTCCAACTTTATGTCAAAAGTATGTTGATACAGCTTTACAACATTCAGACAAAGCTACAAAGATATATATCTTATCCATTATATGGATGATATATTAGTGGCTCATTCAGATAGACTATATTTGGAAACAAGATTGACTATATTAATTCAAGATTTACAAAACTTTGGTCTCCAAGTGGCTCCTAAAAAAATTCAAACTCAGCCACCATTTACTTATTTAGGAAGCCTTATTTTTTCTGATTACATTACACCTCAAAAATTACAATTGGAAGTAAGAAATCTAGATACTTTAAATGATTTTCAAAAATTAGTTAGAGACATTAATTGGATAAGACCTTACCTAAAAATTTCTACTTATGAACTAAAACCTCTCTTTGATATATTAAGAGGAGATCCAAATCCTCGGTCTCCAAGAAGTCTAACTCCGAAAGCCACTCAAGCACTAAAATTAATACAAGACAAAATTGCTGATCAAAAGGTCAAGAGACTTGACTATTCTCGACCATGGTCATTAATAATATTATCTACTAAATATACTCCTACTGGATGTTTATGACAACAAGGACCGTTAGAATGGATTCATTTACCTGTGACTGCTAAAAGAATTTTAATAGCTTACCCCACTTATGCTGCTAAATTGATTAAAAAAGGAAGATTAAGAAGCAGGGAATTGTTTGGCTCAGATCCTAATGAAATCATTATACCTTATACTAAAAAACAATTGGATGTTTTAATAGCCAAAGAACCTAAATGGTCTATAGCATTATTGAGTTTTACAAATACTATTTCATTTCATCTCCCTGCTAACCCTCTATTACAATTTTTACATAACAAGGCTTTAATTTTCCCAACTCAATGTTCTTCTCAACCATTACCACCTCCAACTAAATTAGTGTTTACGGATGGATCTTCTTCCGGAACTGCAGCATATGTTATTGATAACCAATTATTTACCTTTTTAGCAGAAGAAACTTCAGCACAACGAGTGGAGTTACGTGCAGTAATTGCAGTGTTTAAAGCACTAACATCTGATCCATTTAATTTATACTCTGATTCTAAATACATAGTTACATTGTTTCCTCATATTGAAACGGCCCCTTTAACATTTAATTCTAGCATTTTCAGGTTGCTGGAGGAATTACAATCTTTAATTTGTCAAAGAAGTATGCCTTTCTTTATTGGTCATGTCAAAGCTCATTCTTCTTTGCCAGGTCCTATTCATGAGGACAATCATATAGCTGATCTTGGAACTAAAACAATATTGACAGTAATGGATGAGGCGATAAAAAGTCATAAATTACATCATCAAAATGCTTCTGCATTACGATTACAATTTGATATTACTAGGGAAGCTGCCAGAAATATTGTTCGTAACTGTGCTACATGTCCAACTAGATTACCTACGTTACAAACTGGAGTCAATCCTCGAGGCTTGAAACCAAATAGCCTCTGACAAATCGATGTTACTCAGGTTAAATCTTTTGAAAAATTGTCCTATGTTCATGTCTGTGTGGATACTTATTCGCATATGATATGGGCTACGGTTCACACTAGAGAGGCTTTTAAACATGTAGAGCAACACCTATTTGCCTGTTTTGCAGTAATGGGCATCCCTCATACATTAAAAACAGACAATGCTCCAACATATACTGGTAGTGCTTTTCAAAAATTTTGTCAGGCTTTTTCTATTAAGCATACTCCAGAGATTGCTTATAATCCTCAAAGACAAGATATGGTGGAAAGAACTCATCAAACATTAAAAAACCAAATTTTAAAATTACAGAAGAATAAATATAAGTATGCTTCTCCTCATCATGTTTTATCTCATGCCTTGTTTGTTATTAATCACTTAAATATTGATTCTAAAAAAAAAACTGCTTTTCTTCGCCATAATGGGAACACACAAAAACACCCTTTACCTTTAATAAAATGAAAAGACTTATTGACCGGACAATGGCACGGACCTGATGTCTTATTGACAACAGGACAAGGTTTCGCATGTATTTTTCCCCAGAACTCTAATGCCCCAGGGTGGATCCCGGATCGGCTGATTAGACATCATGAGACGCCCACCACCACGTCCTTACCCCCGATGGAGGTTACAAAAGAGTCCAAGGGGACAAGAGATGCTGAGGGACCTGAGAACACAGGAGACAACGTCCCTGCCTCGATACCAACCCCAGGGCTCCCCGATGTCTGAGGACTCTTCTTCCAACACTAAAGAGAGGCCTCCAACTTGGGGACAAATCAAAACCTTATTTGAAGAGGCCCAAAAAATCTCAACTAATTATGGCCACCCCAATGATCCGACAATAATGTTTCTGGCTATGCTTGTGGTCATTACATTACAGATACCTACTTGTACAACAGCTGCTATTAATAATGATTCAGTTATAACATTTAAATACTGGACATATGTTCCAGATCCTCCTGTGTTACATCCTGTAACTTGGATAAACCAAAAATTAAGGTCTTCACAAATAATAGTCATTTGATGGGAGGAAAAACTCTTCCTTTATTACTGTTACTTCAAAATCAAAATTTAATTATTCGGGTATAGCTGGGACACCCCCTATTTACTTTTCATATAATTTTGTTTATCCAAGTTGCTTGTGGCTTAAACACAAAACACTTATAACAGATTCTCCTCCAACATTCATGCCTAACAGTCGTAGTGGTATTTGGGCATTACAATTTGTTCATCCCATAGATGTTAATTATCCTAAAAACAGGTACATTTATCATAGAGATGCTGTCACCACCAATAAATCTTTATGCTTAGACATTTCGCATGTTATACACTATTGGGATACAGTGAATATTACACAAGGCTTTCCAAAATGGAGAATATGTAATTCTAAACAACCTGTGTATTACAGATTGTTTGTGCCTGGTTCACCAGTGCTTAAATATTTTTCTGATAAAATTTTTGATTGGACAGTTACTCGACCTAATGGTGATTTCAGACAATTTTTTGATAATAATGATGATCAATACACTTGAGATAAATCCCGTCCAATAATTCCTCCACCAACTCCTTTGGATAATTGGTCTCCTTTTGGATGGGTAACTCCTGTCTTTTATTATGCTTCACCTTTTGGAAAACATCCACAATCACATCTTTACACACATCTTATTTGCAGCCACAAAAAGGATAACTCTTTATCGACCTTTTTCAAAGTTTACAATTTCTTTACAAGCTTGTGTTGATTCTCCTTATGTTTTATTGATAGCTTATACTCATTCTAATTATTCTATAAAGTTTGAATATGGTCATTTTAATATTACCTGCACAAATTGTACTTTGGCTAATTGTATTTTAGGTAATCCTTATCAAATTTTTATTCTCAAACATCCTGCTTATGTTTTTGTTCCTATTCATCTTCCCAAACCTTGGTATTCTTCTCCAAGTTATTATTTAATAGAACAGGCCACAGCTATGTTAAAGAGACCACACAGATTCGTAGCTGCTTTAATATTAAAAATTTATGCATTAATAACTATTATAAGATCTGTTACAGCTTCTGCTACTACTTCAGTTCAGAAAAATACACAGAGCTAATCATATAAATGATTTATCTCAAAATGTTAGCTTAGCTTTATTTACTCAAAAACAGATAGATAGAGGTATTATTAATAGGTTAAATGCTTTAAAATCAACATTAATGTATATATAGGAAATCAATTCAACATATTAAAGTTC
>NW_007249163.1:0-4557 GCF_000164805.1 Carlito syrichta
CATTCCTGGTTCCCCTTCACAAGACCTCCCCAAAATGTGGAATCTTCCAAACCCAACATCCCAATTCCTACCTGCCCACCCACAAGAATTTTCTGTACTTTGAGGTTACCTGAACCGAGGAATTTTGTAAAAATGGACCTTTGTTTCTGGGGAATATGATTATGGTCGTAGATATTCCCAGGAAACAAAAGGATTTGTTGGACCAGTACTTTATTACAACTAACAAGATGACAAGAAATTTCCTGTGCATCTGTAATGACAGATTTAATGTATCCACGGAGAAAGTAGCTCTGAAAAATGTAGGGACCCAGAAGCCCAGATTGCTGATTAAACCTTATCAAGAGGCCCTGAATATTCCGGTTAATGAGAACTCCTAGAACTAGATTTCCTTTTGGTTCTCAGCTGATGCCCTGATTTTACCTGTCGATGTGGATTCCAAACTCTGTATACAAAAAGACAGATGCCCAGAAGTTTCCTAGGGACATGGAATTCATGATTCCTGGTTACTTTTAAAATACATACTAAATATTTGGCAACTGTAAACCCCTTGTCCCCTCTCACAATAAGAAGAGAAACACAAGGAGATGGATTACAGGGTTCACCTTAAGAAAAGAGTTACATCCACATATGGCAAGAAGATTCCATTTGTCCTGAAATCTGGCCTTAGTTGTTCTGAGGACCCTAACTGAATTGGACGGCCCAATAGCCATTTACAACTTTCACGAGGACCAAAATGTTGCTGGAATCCTGAAATGACCGATTCGTAATGTCCACATGATAAATTGCTTTGAAATATTTGGGGAGCTCGAAGCCCTCTTTCTTGTTTGTGCCGTAGCAGAAACCCTGGGAATTTTTTGGATTGAAGACTCGTACAACAAACATTCTTTATTCAGCCTTAGTTGGAGGCTGTGTAGTGTCCTGTATGCGAGGGCTCTCTTTCCCTAGATTTCTGTTTTGAAACTCTGATTCTTGTTTAACCCTTAGTAAGATGTCCTGTAGATTTTTTGATAGAGGAACGGTGGAAAACAGATTTCTTCTTTTTTCTTAGCAAGAGGCCATGTAGTTTTCTGTTTATGTGGACTGCTATTACCCACATTCATGACTCGAATCCATAATCCTTCTTTAGCCATCAGCAAAATATCCTGTAGCATTTCAGGACTGACGAATGCTATAACTCAGACCCTTGTTTTTAGCAACAGACGTGCATTTGCCTGTATATGAGTACTCCCTTACCCGGATACATGAATTGAAACCCTGATGCTTGTTTAGACCTTAGGAATACGCCGTGTAGTATTTTGGGGATTGAGAACACATGTCACACATATTCCTTATTCTTTCTTCGTAAAAGTCCATGCAGATGCCTGTATATGAGGATTTCATTTACACAGATTATCCTTCAAATACCCAAATTCGTATTTAGCCATTAGCAAGACACACTGAAGTGTTTTTGGGGATTGAGGACACGTGTAAACCACATTCCTTATGCTTCCTTAGCAATAGACAGTGCAGTTTCCTGTATATGAGGACTCCCATTATCCAGATTCCTACTCCCACAACCTGAATGGTGGTTAGCTCTTAGCAAGACGGTCTGTAGGTTTTTGGGATGGAGGCCTCGTGTAACCAAGATTTCTTATTCTTCCATAGCAACAGTTCGTGTAGTGTTCTGTATATGAGGACTCCATTACTGAAATTCTTGCTTCTTCTCAACAAGACTCCAAGATATTCCTAGTGACCTACAATTCCATTAGCTTGGATATCAAGAGACAGACTCCCCTAAAGTTCTTGAAGATTTGGAACCCAAGATTCCTGGTCCCATTTCAAAAGACACACTAAAAATTTGACTACATAGTAGCCCAGATTGCTGATTAAACCTTATCAAGAGACTTTGTAGACATAGGCGATTGAGAACTCCAATGACCAGATTCCCTTTCCATTCTCAGCAAGATGCCCTGAATTTCCCTGTCCATGTGGATTCCAAAACTCTGTGTAGAAAAATGCAGATGCCCAGCTGTTTCCTAGGGACTTGGAATCCATGGATCCTGGTTACATTTTAATAATTCTTACTAAATATTTAAAAACTGCAAAAACCTCGACCCCTCTACAAATAAAGTACAAACGGAAATTTAAGGATTACCAAGTTCATCTTGAGACCAATGTTATATCCAAACTTTTTTTCCGGAAATCTGGCTTTAATTGTCCCAAGGAACTTAAGGGATTTGTACTACCAGATACGCGATTACAACTCTCAAGAGGACCAGAATGTTTCTGGAGTCCTGAAATGACTGATTCATAATACCCACAAGCCAAATATCTTTGAAAAATGAGACGAGCTCGAAGCGTTGATTGTTGTTTATACCGCAGCAAGACACCCTGAGATTTATTCGGATTGTGGACTACTGTATCACAGATGCCTTATTTTTCTTTACCATGGGACCATGTAATGTCCTGTATATGAGGTCTCCCTTTCCCCAGAATCCTGTTTGGAAACCCTGATTCTTGTTTTGCCATTAGCAAGATGTCATGTAGATATTGTGACAGAGGACCCGTGTAAAAGAGGTTTCTTAGTTTTCTTTAGCTACAGATCATGGAGATTCTGCGTATGAGGACTGCTATTACCTATGTTCCAGCTTTTATAACCTGATCCTTGTTTAGCCCACAGCAGATGGCTTGTTGATTTTAAAGACTGAGGACTGCAATAACCCCGATTCTTTTTCTTCTTTGCCAAGGAGCTATGTATTTTACTGTATATTAGGACTCTCATTAGATACACCCTGCTTGAAACTCTGATCCTTTTTAGAACTTTCCAAGATGCTCTGTAGATTTTTGGGATTGAGGGCTTGTGTTACCCAGGTTAATTATTCTTTCTTAGCAAAAGGTCATGTAGTTGAATATAAATAAGGACTCCATTTTCTAGATTCATGCTCGAAAGCACCATGATTCGTGTTTAGCCCATAGCAAGATGACCTTAAGCATTTTTGGTATTGAGGACCTGAGTAACATAGATTCCTTATTCTTACTGAGCAATAGGCAGTGAAATTTCCTTTAAGTGAGGACTCCCTTTACCCAGATTCCTACTTCAAAAACCTGATTCATAGTCACGTCTTAGGAAGATGGCCTGTAGTTTTTGGGATTGAGGACTCATATAAGGAAGATTCCTTATAATTCCTTAGCAATATGACGTGTAGTTTCCTGTATATGACGACCTCCATTACCCAGATCCTGCTTCACTCTGCAGGATGCTGAGACAGCTCCTGGTGACCAAGAATTCCAGTTTTTTGGATAACAAGAGAAGGACGTCCATAATATTCTTTGGGAACTGGAATCCAAGATTCCTGGTTCCCCATCACAAGACCTCCCCCAAATGTGGAATATTCCAAACACAAAACGCCAATTCCTGCTGCCCAACCACAAGTATTCTCTGCACTTTGAGGTAACCTGAATAGAGGAATTTTAAACCAATACACCTTTTGATTCTGGGGAATATGGTTTGGTCGTAGATGGTCCCAGGAAACAAAAGGATTTGTAGGGCCAAATCCTTGAATAAAACTAACAAGAGGACCAGAAAGATACTGAGGATCTGTAATGACAGATTTAGCGTATCCACGGAGCAATTAGCTCTGAAAATGTATTGACCCAGAAGACCAGATTGCTGATTAAACCTTATCAAGAGGCCCTGTAGATTCTGGAATGTGAGAACTCCTAGAACCGGATTCCCTTTCCGTTCTCAGCAATATGCCCTGATTTTCCTGTCCATGTGTATTCCAAAACTCTGTATACAAAAATGCAGATGCCCAGATATTTCCTAGGGACCTGGATTCCATGAATCCTGGTCACGTTTTTTATACTTCATACTAAATATTTGGCAACTGCAAAACCCTAGACCCCTCTCCAAATAAAGTACAAACGGAAATTTAAGGATTACCAAGTTCATGTTAAGACCAAAGTTACATCCAAATACGGCAAAATGATACTTTTTTTCCTGGAATCTGGCCGTTATTGTCCCGAGGAAACTAAGGGAATGTACTAGCAGATACCCGATTATAACTCTCAAGAGTACCAGAATGTTCCTGGAGTCCTGAAATGACTGATTCATAATACCCATAAGCCAAATATCTCCGAAACATGAGATGAACTCGAAGCCTTGATACTTGTTTATATCACAGCAAGACACCCTGAGAATTTTTCGGAATGTGGACTAGTTTATCACAGATTCTTTATTCTTCCTTGGCGAGGGTCCATGTAATGTCCTGTATATGAGGACTCCCTTTTCCCAGAATCCTGATTGGAAACCCTGACTCTTGTTTTGCTATTAGCAAGAGGTCATGTAGATATTGGGGTGGAGGAACCGTGTAAAATATATTTCTTTTTTTTCTCCTTAGTTAGTGATCGTGTAGATTCTGGGTATGAGTACTGGTGTTAACTATGTTCCAGCTTCTAAACCCTGATTCTTGTTTAGGCAACAGGAAATGGCCTGTTGATTCTTAGGACTGTGCACTGTTATAACCCTGATACATTTTTCTTCCTTGACAAGGGGTTGTGTATTTTCCTGTATTATAG
>NW_007249163.1:6301-7630 GCF_000164805.1 Carlito syrichta
CTTCAAAACCCTAAATTGTGTTTAGCCCTTAGAAAGACACCCTGAAGTTTTTTCTTGGGATGGAGGACACGTGTAAACATGGTTCCTTATTCTCCTTTAGCAATACACAGTGCGGTTTCCTGTATATGAGGACTGCCATTATCCAGATTCCTACTCCCAAAACCTGAAAGTTGGTTACCTCTTAGCAAGATGCTCTGTAGGTTTTTGGGATGGAGGACTCGTGTAAGCAAGATTCCTTATTCTTGCGTAGAAACAGGTCGTGTAGTGTTCTGTATATGAGGACTCCCATTACTGAAATTCATGCTTCATTCTCAGCAAGACTCAAAGATATTTCCTGGTGACCTAGAATTACAGTTCCTTTGATATCAAGAGAAAGACTCGCATAAAGTTTTTCAGGAATTCGAACCCAAGATTCCTGGTCCGTTTTCAAAAGGCACACTTAAAATATGGAGATATAGTAGCCCAGATTGCTGTTTAAACCTTATCAAGAGACCTTGTAGATTTAGGCGATTGATAACTCCATGAAGCAGATTCCCTTTCCGTTCTCAGCAAGATGCCCTGATTTTCCCTGTCCATGTGGATTCCAAAAGTCTGTATAGATAATGCAGATGCCCAGATGTTTCCTAGGGACGTGGATTCCATGAATTCTGGTTACATTTTAATAATTCGTACTAAATATTTGGCAACTGCAAAACCCTCGGCCCCTCTACAAATAAAGTAGAAACGGAAATTAAAGGATTTCCAAGTTAATCTTAAGAACAAAGTTACATCCAAATACGACAAAATTATTCTTTTTTTCCAGGAATCTGGCCTTAATTGTCGCAAGGAAACTAAGAGACTTGTACTACCAGATACCAGATTACATCTCTCAAGAGGACCAGAATGTTGCTGGAGTCATGAAATGACTGATTCATAATACGCACAAGCCAAATATCTCTGAAATATGAGACGAGCTTGAAGTCTTGATTCTTGTTTATACCGCAGCAAGACACCCTGAGAATTTTTCGGATTGTGGACTAGTGTATCACAGATTCCTTATTCTTCCTTAGCGTGGGATCATGTAATGTCCTGTAAATGAGGAATCCCTTTCCCCAGAATCCTTTTTGGAAACCCTGATTCCTGTTTTGCCATTAGCAAGATATGATATTGGGATGTAGGAACCGTGTAAAACAGGTTTCTTATTTCTCCTAAGTTAGAGATCATGTAGATTCTGTACATGAGGACTGCTATTAACTATGTTTCAGCTTCTAAACCCTGATTCTTTTTTAGCCCACAGTAGATGGCCTACTTATTCTTAGGACTGAGGACTGCTATAACCCCGATTCTTAT
>NW_007249163.1:8531-9546 GCF_000164805.1 Carlito syrichta
TCTTTATTGACAGATTTAGCGTATCCACGGAGCAACTGGCTCTGAAAATGTAGGGACCCAGAAGCCCAGATTGCTGATTAAGCCTTATCAAGAGGCCTTGTAGATTCCAAAAAATGAGAACTCCTAGAAACGGACTTCCATTTCGTTCTCAGTAAGATGCGCTGATGTTTCCTGTCAATGTGGATTCCAGATTCAGTATATCAAAAGACATACTGAAAAGATGCTCAGAAGTTTCCTAGGGACGTGGATTGCATGATTTCTGGTTACCATTAGAAGTACATAGTAAATATTTGGCAAGTGCAAAACCCTTGTACCTTCTCAAAATAAAAAGAGACATGGAAGGGGAAGGATTACAGGATTTACCTTCAGACCAGAGTTACATCCAAATATGGCAAGAAGATTCTTTTTGTCCTGGAATCTGGCCTTAGTTGTTTCGAGTAACCTAACAGACATGGAATGCCCAATACCCATTTACAACTTTTAACAGGACCTGAAGGTTGCTGAAGTCCTATAATGACTGATTCATAATATCCACATTCTAACTTTCTCTGAAACATTTGGGAGCTCGAAGCTCTGTTTCTTGTTTGTCCCATAGCAGATACCCTGGGAATTTTTTGCATTGACGACACATAAAACACTGATTCTTTATTCGTACTTTGTTGGAGGTGGTGTAGTGTCCTGTATGTGAGGACACTCTTTCCCTAGATACTTGTTTCGAAACCCTGATTCTTGTTTAGCCCTTAGTAAGATGCCATGTAGATTTTTTGATGGAGGAACGTGGAAAACAGATTTCTTATTTTTTCTTAGCAAGAGGCCATGTAGTTTCCTGTATATGAGTATTTCTATTACCCACATTCATGCCTCGAATCCCTGATTCTTCTTTAGCTGTCAGCAAGATGCCCTGCAGATTTTCAGGACTGAGGACTCGTATAACCCAGATTCTTTATTTTTAGCAACAGCCGTGCAGTTTCCTGTATATGAGTACTCCTGTTCACAGATAGTGGCATCGAAAGCT
>NW_007249164.1:0-6745 GCF_000164805.1 Carlito syrichta
AGTAAATTGCTACCTAGCTAGAAAGCTGGCAAGCCAATTGACTTAACTAGCTGACCTATATAGGCTGGCCTGCTTGCTAGTCAGCTGAATTAGCAACCTTGTTACATGTCTAGGCAGCTGGCTAACCAGCTGACTAAACTAGGTGACTTAACAAACTATCCAGCTGTCTAGCCAGCTATCTTAATTAACAAGCTACCTAGCTAGCCAGCATGCTAATCAGGTGACTTACCTCGGTGACACTAGCTAGCCAGCGGATTAGACAGCTGACTTAACTATCTAGCTACCTAGGTATCCAGCAGTCTAGTCAGTTGACTAAACTAGGTGACTTAACTAGCTACCCTGCAGGCTAGGTGCCTGACTTAACAGCTTAGGTACCTAACCAGCCAGCTGGATAGACAGTTGATTTAACTAGTTAGCCACCTACACATCCCACTGGATTGCCAGCTGACTTAACTACCTAGGTACTTAGGTAACCAGCTTACTAGTGAGCTTAATTAACTAGGTTACTTAACTAACTATATAACAGGCTAGCCAGCTGACTCAACTAGGTAGCTACTCAGCTAGGCAGCTGGCTAGCCAACTGACTTAACTCGCTGACTTAACTAGCAAGCAAGCTGGCTTCACTAGCTGACTTGGACAGCTAGCTACCTAGCTAGCCATCTGGATTATCTAGCTGGCTTAATTACCTAGCTATCTAGCTAGCTATCTAGCTAGCCAGCTGACTTAAGTAGCTGATTTAACTAGCTACCTAACTACAATAACTAGGTAATGAATATAGCTAGCTTCCTAGCTAGCCAGCTGCATTAACCAGCTGAAATAACTAGCTAGCCAGCTGTTTACAACCTGACTTATATAGCTGACTTAACTTGCTAGCCAGCTGGTTGTCAGCTGACATAACTAGCTGACTTAACCAGATAGTCAACTGGTTAGCCAGCTGACTTAACTAGCTGGATACCTATCTAGCCAGCAGGCTAGCCAGCTGACTTACCTACCTGACTTAAGCTAGTAAGCTGTCTAGCCACCTCACTGACTTGCTAGCTATCTATGTAGCCAGTTGTCTAGCCAGCTGACTTAATTTTCTTACTTGAACAACTATCATGCTGGCTAGCAAGCTGACTTGTCTAGGTAGTTACCTACATAGCCAACTGGCTAGACAGCTGACTGAACCAGTCAGTTAACCAGTTAACTAGCTGACTGAACCAGTTAGTCAATTGTCTAGCCAGCTGACTTAACTCGCTGACATCACTAGCTAGACAGGTAGCTATCTAGCTGACTTAACTAGCTAGCTACCTACCTAGCCCAGTGGCTAGCCAGCTATCTTAATTAGATGAATTAACCAACTAGCCAGCTGGGTAGCCAGCATACTTCACTAGCTCACTACATAGCAAGCCAACTGGCTAGGAAGCTGACTTAAGTAGCTGACTTAATTAGCAGAGACCTTGGTAGCCAGCTGACTTAAATAGTTACCTAATTAGCTACCTATCTAGTTAGCCAACTGACTTAAATAGTTAGCTAACTAGCTAGCTACCTTGTTAGAAACTGACAAATAATAAACTTCCTTGCTAGCTAACTGACTTAACCAGCTAGATAACTCGTTAGCATAATCATTATCTAACGTGCTAGATAGGTGACTTAATCATCTGTCTTATCTCGATAGCTAATGAGCTTTCTAGTTGACTCATCCAGCTGAGTTAACTTTTTAGCTATCTAGCTAGCTAACAGACCATACAGCTGACTTAACTCGTTAGCTAACTAGCTAGGTAGCCTAATCAACCAGCTGACTCAACCTGTTTGCTAACTAGCTAGCTAGCTGCCTCAACCAGCTGACTTAACCCGTTAGTTAACTAGGTAACAACCTGACTCAACCTGCTGACATAAACATTTACCTAACTAGCTAGCTAGCTGTCTTATTCAGCTGTCTAAATTAGAAAGCTGACTTTACTAGCTTATTTAGCTAGCTGACAACTACTTGGCTAGCTGACTTAACTGGGTGGCTTAACTAGTTAGCTAGCTGACATACCTACCTGAATCATATAGTTTGCTAACTATTTAACTAGCTGAATAACAAGCTGACTTAACTAAATAGCAAACTAGTTAGGTAACAGACTTATGTGTCTGACTTAAATAATTAGATAACTAGTGAACTAGATGACTTAGCTAGCTGAATTACCTAGCTAGCTAGTTAGCTAGCTAACTTAGCTAGCTGACATAACTAGTTAGTTTACGAGCTAGCTAGCTGAATTAACGAGTTGGTTGAGTTAGATTACTGTTTTAACTAGTTGGTAAACGAGTAAAATAGCTGACTTAACTAGTTGGTTAATGAGTTAGCTAGGTGACTTAACTTGTTTTCTGATGAGTCAGCCAACTAGTTAGGTGGGTTAACACGTTGACTGACTTCACGGCCGACCTGTTAGCTGGCTTAACAAGTTGGCTGACTAACCAACCGACTATTTAGCTTGGATAACTAGTTGACTGAGGAGTTGGCCCCATAGTTAGCTCTGTTAAGTAGTTGGCTGGCTAGTTTGCTGACCTAATTATTCGGCCGACTGGTTGGCCGAATACTTAGCTGACCTAAATAGTCGGATGAATATTTCACTGACCTAAATTATCGGCTGCAAAGTTGGCCCACTATTTGGCCGATTGGTTAGCTGACTTAACTAGTTGGTTGGCTAGTAAGCCGACTGATTAGCTGACTTAACTAGTTGACTGGAGTGGGTTCCGACAGGTGAGCTCACTTAACTAGTTGGCCAGTGAGTGAGCCAACTGGTCAGCTGAATTAACTATTCGGCCGGCGATTGAGCTGATGCATGCATTGCCATAACTAGTCAGCTGGCGAGTCAGCCAACTGATGAGCTGACTTAAGTAGTCTGCCGGCGAGCAAGCCGACTACTTCGCTGACTTGTTGGCCTGAAAATAAGCTGAAAAGTTAGTTGAGCTGCTGGCTGGCAAGCGCACTGAGTTGTTTGCTTACCTGTTAGCAGACGAGCGAGCTGACTAGTTAGCTGACATGATGGAAAGCGATGAGGCCCACTAGTTAGCTCACCAGCTAGCTGAGTTGCTAGCCGACTAGTTAGCTAAGTAGCTGATTTGCTAGCTGACTTAACTAGCTAGCTGACTAGCTAGCTGGCTATCTAGCTGCCATTGCTATCTAGCAAACAGGCTGTCTAGCTCTATAGCTAGCTGACTTAACTAGCTAGCTAACTAGTTAGTTAGATGGCTAGATGACTTAACTATCTACCTGATTAGCTAACTGAATAGCTAGCTGACTTTACTGGCTAGCTGATTAGCAACCTGACTTGCTAGCTGACTTAACTAGGTACCTGAATAATTAGCTGACTTGCTAGTTCACTTAATTAGATAGCTGGCTAGCTAGTTGACTTAACTAGCTGACTATTTGTCTCGCTAGCTGGCTAGCCAGCTGACTTAGCTAGCTAGCTACATTTTTGGCTAAACGGCTAGCCAGTTCTGTTAACTAGCTAGCTACCTGTCAGGCTAGCTGTCTAGGCAGCCGGCAATCTAGCCAGTGGGCTGGCCACCTGGCCGACCAGCCACCTTAAATAGCCAGCCGGCTTGTTGGACAGTGGGATAGACAGCTGGCCTACCTAACCAGCCACCTAGTGAGTCAGACGACTCACTTAACTCTCTGACTTAATTAGTTAGAAAGCTGGCTAGCCAGCTCACTAAATTAGCTACGTACTTACCTAGACAGGTGGCTAGCCAGCTGACAACTAACTGACTTAATCAGCAGGCCAGCTGGCCAGTCAACTGACTTAACGTGCTAGCTACCTAGCTGGCCAGATGACTAGCCACTTGAATTAACTAGCTGACTTAATCAACTAGCCAGTTGTCTGGCCAGCTGATTCAAATAGTTGACTTAACTCCTTATCAAGCTGGCAAGCCAGGTGACTTAACTAGCTGACATCACTAGATAGCCAGGTGGCCAGCCAGCTGACTTAACTAGCTAGCTACCTATGTATCCTGCTGGCTTGCCAGGTGACTTAACTACGTAACTACATAGCTAACCAACTTGCTAGCCAGCTAACTTAACTAGCTGCCCTGCTTTCTAGCTAGTTGAATAAACTAGCTTGCTACATACATAGCCAGCTGGCTATTCAGCTGAATTAACTAGGTGTGTTATCTAGCTAGTCAGTTGTCTCGCCAGCTGACTTAACTAGCAAGCTACCTACCTAGCCAGATGGCTAGTCAACTGACTTAACTAGGTGACTTAACTAGCTATCCAGCTTGCTAGACAGCTGACATAACTCGCTAGTTACCAGGCAAGCAAACTGGTTAACTAGCTGACTTTACTAGCTGACTTAATTAGCTAGCTAGCTAACATATCTGGCTGACTTAACTAAATAGCTTCCTAGTTTGCCAGCTGACATAACTAGCTGACATAACTTGCTAGCCAGGTTGCTGTCTATCTGATGTAAATAGCTTTTTAACTAGCTAGCCAGCTGGCTAGACAACTGAATTAACCTGCTGACTTAACTAGCTAACCAGCTGGTTGGCCAGCTGACTAAAGTAGCTGATTTAACTAGCTGGTCAGTTGTCTAGCCATCTGACATAATTGCCAATCTACCAAGCTAGTCAGCAGCCTAGCCAGCTGATTTAAATAGCTGACTTAATGATGTAGCCAGCTGGATAGCAAGCACCCTTAACTACCTATGTACCTAGCTAGACAGCTGGATAGTCAGTTGACTTAATTAGCTGACATAACTAGATAGCCTAAAGGCTAAATAGCTGACTTAAGTAGCTACCTACCTACATAGCCCGCTGGCTTTCCAGCTGACTTAACTTCTTAACTACCTAACTAACCTGCTGGCCAGCAAACTGACTTACCTAGGTTACTTAACTAGCTAACCAGCTTTGTATAGAGCTGAGTTAACTAGATAACTACCCTGAGAGGCAGCTGGCTAGCCAGCTGACTTAACTAAGTGTATTAACTAGATAGCTGGCTGAGTTATCTAGCTGACTTAACTAGCTAGCTACCTATCTAAACATCTGACTACTGAGCTGACTTAACCAGGTTACTTAACAAACTAGCTCACTCTCTACCAGGTGAGTTAACTAGCTAGCTACCTAGCTAGCCAACTGGTTAGCCTCACTGAATTAACTAACTAGCAAGTTGATTTAACTAGATGACATAACCAGCTACCAACCTAGATATACAGCTGGTTTACCTAGCTGAAATACCTAGCTTGCCAGATGCCTAGCCATCTGACTTAACTAGCTTTTTAACTACCTAACCAGCTGGATAGCCAACTGACATAATGAGTTGACTTACCTAGCTAGCAGCTGGGTGACACCTGACTTAACTACTTGACTTAACCAGTTAGTCAGCTAGCTAGCCACTTAACTTACCTAGCTGATTTAAGCTTGCAAGATTGCTCACTTAACTATCTTCCTAACTGCATAGCTAGCAGGCTAGCCAGCTGAATTAACTAGGTGCATTTAACAGCTAGCCGGCTGGCTAGCATGCTGACCTATCTAGCTAACTACCTACATAGCCAGCTGGCTAGACAGCTGACTAAACTAACTCTCTTAACCAGCGAGCCTGTTGATTAGCCATCTGACTTAACTCACTGACATCACTAGCTAGCCAGGTAGCTATCTAGCTGACTTAACTATCTAGTTAACTACCTTGCAAGTTAGATAGCCAGTTCTCTTAACTAGCTGAATTAACCAGCTAACCAGCTAGCTAGCCAACTAACTTAACTAGCTCACTACCAAGCTACCCAGCTGGCTAGCCAGCTGACTTATCTAGCTGACTTAACTAGCTAGTACCTAGATAGCCAGCTGACTTAAATAGTTAGGCTATCTAGGTAGCTAGCTAGTTAGCTGACAAATTATTTAGCTAACAAGCTAGTTACCTCACTAACAAGCTGACTTAAATAGTTAGCTGCCTAGGATAGCTAGCTGATTTAACCAGCTAACTACCAAGTTAGTTCACTCGTTATATAACATGCTAGCTACGTGACTTAATTATCTTACTTAACTTGTTAGCTAACGAGCTAGCTAGCTGACACAACCAGCTGACTTAACTCGTTAGGTACCTAGCTACCTAGCCGACACATCCAGCTGACTTAACTCATTAGCTTACTAGATATCTAGCTGTCTTAACCAGCTGACTGATTTAAAAAGCTGAATTAACTAGCTGACTTAGATAGCTGACTTAATTATTTAGCTAACTGACTTAAATGGCTGACGTAACTAGTTACCTAGCTGACTTAACTATCTGAATTAAATAGTTTTTGAACTATTTAACTAGCTGAATGACTAGCTGATTTAATAATTAGCTAACTAATTAAGGAGCAGATTTAAGTAGCTGACTTAAATAGTTAGCTGTCTAGTGAGCTAGCTGACTTAGCTAGCTATCTAGTTAGCTAGCTGACATAGGTAGCTGACTTAACTAGTTGTATAACAATATAGCTAGCTGACATAACCAGTTGGTTAACGAGTTAGCTAACTGTTTTAATTTGTTTAAATTGAGTTAACTAGCTTTCGTAGCTAGTTGGTGAACGAGTTAGCAAGGTGACTTAAATAAGTGACTGATGCGTGGAGAGACTACTTAGCTGGTTTAACACTTTGGCTGATAACTTGGCCGACTAGTTAGCTGGCTTAACAAGGTGACTGAATTGTCGGTCGACTAGTTACCTTGGTTAAATAGTTGACTAACGAGTTTCTGCACTAGTTAGCAAGGTTAACTTGTTGCCTGCTGGTTTGCTGACCAAACTAGTCTGCG
>NW_007249164.1:6765-7822 GCF_000164805.1 Carlito syrichta
AAATAGTTAGCTGTCTAGTGAGCTAGCTGACTTAGCTAGCTATCTAGTTAGCTAGCTGACATAGGTAGCTGACTTAACTAGTTGTATAACAATATAGCTAGCTGACATAACCAGTTGGTTAACGAGTTAGCTAACTGTTTTAATTTGTTTAAATTGAGTTAACTAGCTTTCGTAGCTAGTTGGTGAACGAGTTAGCAAGGTGACTTAAATAAGTGACTGATGCGTGGAGAGACTACTTAGCTGGTTTAACACTTTGGCTGATAACTTGGCCGACTAGTTAGCTGGCTTAACAAGGTGACTGAATTGTCGGTCGACTAGTTACCTTGGTTAAATAGTTGACTAACGAGTTTCTCCACTAGTTAGCAAGGTTAACTTGTTGCCTGCTGGTTTGCTGACCAAACTAGTCTGCCGACTAGTTGGCTGACTAGTTAGCTGACCTAACTTGTCAGCCTACTAGTTAGCTGAGCTACCTTGTCAGTTTACAAGTTGGTCGACTAGTCAGTCAATTGGTTAGCTGACTTATCTAGTTTGCCGGCTAGTCAACAGCCCGGTTAGCTAACTTAACTAGTCTGCCAGGGAGTGAGTCGACAGGTGAGTTGTTTTATCTAGTCGGCTGGCGAGTGAGAAGACTGATCAGCTGATTTAACTAGTTGGCAAGTGAGTGAGCTAACTGGTCAGCCGAATTTAGTCAGCTGGTGAATGAGCTGACTGGTCAGACGAATTAAGAAGTCGGCCAGCAAGTTAGCCAACAGGTGAGCCAACATAACTAATAGGTCAGTGAGTAAGCCGACTGGTGAGCTGCCTTAACTAGTCGACTGGCGAGTAAGGCGAATATTTAGCTGTCCTTTTGGCTTAGGATGAGCCGACAAGTTAGTTGACTTGTTTGCTGGTAAGCGAGTAGATTAATTTGCTGACTGGTAGGCAGGTGAGGGAGCTGACTAGTTAGCTTACCTGATTGAAAATGAGCGAGCCACTAATTAGCTGAACAGCTAGCTGATTTGCTAGCCGAATAGATAGCTAAGTAACTAGCTGATTTACTAGCTGACTTAACTAGTTA
>NW_007249164.1:8617-9160 GCF_000164805.1 Carlito syrichta
ACAAACTAGCTACCTGGTTGGCTAGACGGCTAGCCAGTTGGCTTAACTAGCTAGAAACCTAACTGGCCAGTTGGATAGGCAGCCAGTTAGCTAGCTAGAGGGCTGGACAGTTTGTTAGCTATTTGAATTAAATAGCCAGCCGGCTGACAGGACAGTCTGATAGCCAGCCAGCTTAACTAGCCAGCCACTCTGCTGGTAAGCCAGCTAGCCAGCTGGTTTAGCTAGATGGCCACATACCTGAACAGCCTGCTAACCTGCCATCTTAACTTGCCAGCCACCTAGCTAGCCAGTCAGTGAAGCAGCTGACTTAAGCTAACTTAAGTAGAAGCTGGCTTAACTACCTAGCCACCAAGCTAGCCAGCCAGCTAGCCAGCTCTCTTAACTAGCTGACTTAACTAGCTAGACAGCGGGATAGGCAGATGACTTAATTAGCTAGCTACCTACCTAGCCATGGGGCTAGCCAGTTGACTTAACTAGCTGATATAACAAGCTAGAAAGCTGGCTAGCCAGCTGAATTAACTAGCTGGCCACCTAGCTAACCAG
>NW_007249165.1:0-8812 GCF_000164805.1 Carlito syrichta
CAAGCCCAGCAGCTGGGCCACCAGCCACTGCACCAGGAGAGCCCTGGCTGCTAGCTCCCTAATCCTCTCTCAGCCAGCTACTCACACGCCCATTCACTCACCAGCAAGGACACAAAATTTTCCATACACTCACTCATTCACACTGGGACTTGCATAGTCCAACTGTCTCGGCCGCCATCTTCCCCACCTCCATGATCCATTTTCAAAATAGTGACTTGGTGACCCATGAGTGAGTTTCTTCTTTTCCTATGTATTTTTTTTTTTTTGAGTTGGAGTGTCACTCTGTCGCCCAGGCTGAAGGTCAGTGGCACACTCATGGCTACCCCAGCCTTGACCTACTATGTGCTGGTGATCCTTCCGCTTCAGCCTTCCAAGTAGCCAGAACTACAGGCATGCTACCATGCTTGGCTAATTTTATTATTATTATTATTTATTGTAGAGATGAGGTTTCACCAAGTTGTCCGGGCTGGTCTTGAATCTGCAGGCTCAGACAATCCACTCGCTTCAGCTCCCAATGATTATAGGCTGAGCCACCAAGCCCCAGCAGATTTTTTCTTTTCTAAACCATCGTTATAAATACGTGGATTTTAAACATTTTAGATGTGTTCTCCATTCCATTATTAGTTCTGTTGAGACTCATATTGTATAATAACTTGTCAGTAGGAGTCTTCCAAGTTGGTCCCAGAATTCTCTTGTCATCAAATGTCTTCCGTTCAATATTTCCTTTACCTTTGGGTAAAGAAAAAAGTCACTGAGGGCCAGATGAGGTGAGTAAGGAGGGTGTTTCAATATAGTGATTTGTATAGTGCTGCCAATGTAAGTGCAGAGTGACAAGTTTGTGAACTTCATTGTCGGATCTCAACAAATAACAACAACTCCGATTTTGCGAACTTAATTGTCAGACCTCAGTAAATAACAACGACAGCTCTGATGTTGCGAACTTAATTGTCAGACCTCAACAAATAACCATGATAGCTCTGATGGCCATTCCAAAAAAAGAGTTCCAGAATTGTTTGACGGGTGGCCTAGGCACTGGCGTCAGTTCATAGCTTCTCAAGGGGAGTACTTTGAAGGTGACCATAGATATATTCAACAGTGAGGTATGTAGCACTCTTTCTAGGATGGTCTGAGAACCTAATTGTCAGACCTCACACTCCTATGTTCTTTCGGTTAGTGGTAGTAAGATATATCTTTTCCCATCTACTTATGTGTAATCTATCTGCATCTTTATATTTAAAGTAGGTTTCTTACAGACAGCGTTTGTTTGAGTCTTGTTTCTTGATCTACTCTAAAAACCTCTTTTCTATTTTTTTTTTTTGAGTTGGAGTCTCACTCTGTCGCCCAGACTGGTGTGCAGTAGCTGCTCCCGGCCACCGCAGCCTCGACCTGCTGGGCTCCGGCGATCCTTCCTCCTCAGCCTTCCAAGTAGCTGGAACTACAGGTGCACGCTACCACGCCCGGCTGATTTTTTGTAGAGATGAGGTCTTGCCAGTTTGCTCAGGCGGGTCTCGAACCCGCGGGCTCAGGCAATCCACTCACCTTAGCCTCCCAAAGTGTGGGATTCCAGGCTGAGCCATTGAGCCCGGCTAAAACCTCTTTTCAATTGGTGCATTTAGACCATTAACATTCAAAGTCATTATTGATGCAGTTAGGTTAATATCTGCCATACTTGTTTCTGCTTTTTTTTATTTGCCCTTGTTTCTTGCTTTTCCTGTTTTCTCTTTTACTCTTTTTCAGCCTTTCATATATTTCATCATGTATGTTTCCCCTTAAAAGAAAATTCGCAACTCAAGTCCTTCCCCATGTGATCTCAGGCATTGTATTCAGCAGGTAACTCCCAGACTCATCTCCAGTATCTCCTTCTCTCTGTGGTTACCAGAATATCAGAACTGTGCAGTCTCTTCGTGAATCTTGCTGGCATGATTAAAGAAATTTAAAAGTGTTTGGCAGATCGAGACATGTTGGCCAAGGTAATTTTAATCAATAGTATCCATTTTCCCTGTATTTGTTACTTCTTACTTTTTACAGCTTTGCAGATGTGCCTTTATTTATGAATAGTATATTGCTTTGAATGGTGTGCTTTAAACTTTTTTTTTTATGAGTTGGAGTCTCACTCTGTTGCCCAGGTTGGAGTGCAGTAGCATGCTCATGGCCACTGCAGCCTCAACCTGCTGGGCTCAGGCAATCCTTCTGCCTCAGCCTTCCAAGTAACTGGAACTACAGGTGCATGCCACCATGCCCGGCTAATTTTTTTTATTTATCATAAGGACGGGGCTCACCAAGTTTCCCAGACTGGTCTTGAACCCCTGAACTCAGGCAATCCTCTCACTTTGGCATCCCAAAGTGCTGGGACTACAGGCTTGATTACACTCCTGGCCCTTTAAACTTTATATAAATGAAATCTGTCTGTATGTTTCTGACACTTGCTTATTTTTTTCTTAAAAACTTACTCCTCTGTTATTTATGAGAATCATCTATGCTGATATGCAATGATTTAGTGAATTATTTCATTGTAATATCCTTTTCCACAGTGTGCTTATCCATTTTTATATTGGTAAATATTTGAGTTGTTTCTAAGCTTTTGACTATTACATGCAATCTTGCTATGACAATCCTTATTCATATAGTCTTAAATTCATGCTTATTTCTTTTTCTGAGTTATAATTTAAAACTTTTTATAAGCATCCTTCAAAAGGTTTTACTCATCATGAAATGTGTATATCATGTTATATAAAACCTATAGAATTCTGTATTTCCTTTGCTTTCATTTAGACCCTTAACACAAGCTTCCTGGAGTTTGTACCAAGTTTTACATATATACATAAATGTTTCTCTGTCAATGTCAATTGAGAAGAGCACTGTCTGCCTAAAAATTTAAAACAGATCATGTGTGGTGGCTCACACCCATATTCCTAGCACTTTGGGAGGTTGAGGTGGGAGGATTGCTTGAGTCAAAGAGTTCAAGACCAGCCTGGGCAACATATTGAGCCCTTGTGTCTACAAAAAAATCAAAATATTAGCCGAGAATGGTGGTGCATACCTGTAGTCCCAGCTACTCAGGAGACTGAGATGGGAGGATTGCCTGAGCCCAGGAGGTCGTGGCTGTAGTGAGCCGTGATCATGCCTTTGCACTTCAGCCTGGGCAACAGTAACACATCTGTAATTGTATCTAAATTCCTCTCATAGCTTTTCACTTATATAGGACCAAAAAAAGGTCTAGTCATTATACACTGAAAAAGATTGAATGTGAAAACATTTACTATAATACTATAAGAAAGGGATTGGCAGTAACGGGATATTGCCAGGGTTGGGATGGGGACACAACATCCGTAAGGGTACCTGACCTCAAGCCAGGTAAAATGGGACCAAACTTTACCTGTATGGTGTCCACTTGTATATCTAATCCTGAACTGTACCCCACATCTTTAAAATAAAATGTTAAACAAACAAACGCAAATATATACAGTGTCACTGATAGGTCCTCAGTTATCAAAGTAACAACAACAACAAAAACAACAAAACAAACAAACAAAAAAACTAACAACAAAAAGAAGAAAAGAAAATACAGCGTACTTTACATTTCTTAAGAATATTTTCAACAAAATATACGTATGTCCTTTAGGTAGGGAATGCTGTCCTTTTTTGAAAGACTTTATAGAAAACCTGTATAAATGGAGAGGTAAATCATGTTCTTAGAAAAGAAGATGCAGTTTCAGAGAGAGGTCCATTTTCCCCCCCAAACTGATATACAGATTCAGTGACATTTGGGGGCAATTAGGAGCTGCACTAGCTGAATTAAAAATGTTTATGGAAGAACAAACTGAGGACAACAGTCCAAATGCTCCTAAGAAGAAAAAGGTGGAGAAGATGGTGATTTTCTTTCCTATACGTGTGATGTATTTTGTTGCAGTTTAGCATCATTTTGCTGCTCCTTTGTGTGGAAGGATGATAAGGACTGTACCTCCTGAGCTTTTTGGAAACAGAGTTGACCCTGTCACTTGTGTTGCCTCTCTCTCATTCTTGCCTCGTTGGCTTCAGGCTTGGCTGTGTTACTGGCTTTGGCCAATTAAAGAGAAGAAGAGGAGACATTTGAAACTTCAGAGTAAATGCTTCAAGAACCAACAAGAGGTTCCAACAAGTCTCTTCTTGGCTCTTTGCTGTAAGATTGCATCATTGAGTCTTGGGTTCAGGAATAGAAAGAGATATAACAAGGCTGTGGCTGAGCGGATGACTGTGCCATGAGCTAAAAAGCATTTTTGTTACTGTAACCCACTGAGAGCTGGGATTGTTTGTTACCGCAGCATAATTTATTGTAAACTGACTGATATCATGTATTGGTGCATGCATATAAAAAGATAGAACTATTGAATAATCAGAGAGCCCAGAATCAGATAAATAAGTATTTTAGATAATGCACTTATCACAGAAGTGACATTGCAGGTAAAAACATGGGTGCTTATTATAGGGTGCTAGTGAAATTGGTTATATAGGTGGAAATGAAATTGGATGTCTGATTACAACAGCGACAAGAAAAAGTTCTAGGTGAGTTTATAAACAAATGTAAAAGTCAAAATTATATATATATATATATATTTAGAAGGCAATAAAGGTAAATATCTTTATTATTAGGGAGTAAGTAGCAATTTCATTAAAAAGATTTATTGAGTACAATTCACAAAGTAAGATATTTATAAATTCAACTTGTTAAAACTTTGTTTTTTTGTTTTTTTTTGAGTCGGAGTCTCACTCCGTTGCCCAGGTTGGAGTGCAGTGGCACACTCATGGCCACTTTAGCGTTGACCTGCTGGGTTCTGGCGATCCTTCCGCCTCAGCCTTCCAAGTAGCCAGAACTATAGACAAACGCTACCATACCTGGTTAATTTTTGATTTATTGTAGAGATGAAGTCTCGCCAACTTGCCTGGGCTGATCTCGAACCTGCGGGCTCAGGCAATCCACCTGCCTTGGCCTCCCAAAGTGTTGGGATTACAGGCTAAGCCACTGAGTCCAGTCAAAATTTTGATTTTTAAAAAATCAACACTGCCCATAAAGCACATGTCAAAAGAAGCTACAAACGTAGAAAAGATTTGCAATGCATCTAACTGATCAAAAATTAATATACATATTATACTTTTAGAAACCCTTGTTAATCAGTCAGGGAAGGATATATAGACCAATAGACATGCCATTCAAGGTATTTCACAGAAAAGAAAACACAAATGGCCCATAAGCATGTATAAGAATAGGCAGTCACCCTCACTAGAGATTGGAGGCATGAACATTAAATAATATTTTATGCCCACTCACTGTCAAAGTAAATAGAAATATGTTATTTTCTTTATTTCAATAGCTTTGGGGATACATATGGTTGTTGGTCTGAGCTTTAAGTGTACCCACCACTTCCACCTGTGCACATTGTACCCTACTGCCAATTTTTTGTCCCTGTTCCCCTTGCTACGTCTCCAGTGTCCATGATACCATTCTCCATGCCTTTGCAGATCCTTACGTTAGCTCCCACTTATAAGGGAGAACATGCAGTGATTGATTTTCTGTTCCTGAGTTAGTTCATGTAGGATGTTGTTCTCTAATTTCATCCAAGTTGTTGTAAAAGACATTATTCCTTTTTTTGGATAGTCAAGTGGTATTCCATAGAAACAGCATTGTTAAAATGACCATGTTACTCAAAGTAATCTACAGATTCAGGGTACGGGGGACCTACCCTGTGGAGATTGGGGGTCCCTGGTAGGTGAGACGGCATCAGCGATTAAATTGGAGGGATAGATATAAAGAGAAAGAAAGGGGGGGAAAGAAAGAGACTGGACTCCTGTTCAAGTGACCAAAAGTCGTTTATTGAGTGTTATCCCAGGGCTTTTATCCTCAAACTCTGCAAAGTTATCATCATGGAAACTCCTGCTGCTATGATTACACAAAAGGTAGCATATGCCTTTCACATAAACAGGTCCAGGTGTACACAGGACACCCCCCACTCTCAAGTAGATGTATTTTTTAAACATGAGGAAGAACATGAGAAAGAACAACCACAAACTGTATTTTTGTTTTTTATCCAGTTTTTATGTACCCTAAATTGTTTACAGCTACATAACATCATTCAGTGCTTATGCCCAAAACCAACATACTGATATATTACCTTTTACTATTCTATGCTAATTCAAACTAGTCTCTATAAAACAGTTGCTGTTATGGTTACACTCTCCTAGAACCAGCAAACCTAATTTAAACTTTACTGGCCCCCCTGAATCAAACTGAACTAACCACACTTCTATAACAAAATCGTTATTTGAATTTTCTTAATCTATATAAGCTATTTTCTAAAACCTATATCTATAGATTTCTAAAATCACATCAAGAGAACTTGTGACCTGCACTAAGTCTCCTCAATGTGACTCAAAGTCAAACTTAAATTGTTTAAAAGCAGAAGACCATAAACTGTGGAAAATGGGTACAATAGACTCCCAGGTTTTGCTGTGTACATTCCGGTCTCAGAGTTTTCTGTTAGAGCCAGCAGGAGCCTTTCCTGGTTCCTTGTGCCAAATGGAAAAGGAGGGAGGGAATGGGGTCAAGAGCTCCCAAACACATCCTAGTGGTCTCGGGGTCAACAGCCCTTCCCGATCCCTAATGCTCAGTGGGCCTCCGTGGCTGGCTCCCAACATCAGAACAATCTTATCAAGCTACCATCATTTTTCACAGAATTAGAAAAAAAATCCTAAAATTCATATGGAACCAAGAAAGAGTCCAGAATTGCCAAAACAATCCAAAGCAAAAATAGTATATGGTTTTGATGTGGAATGTCAGGAATAGCTAATGGGAAGGCAAATTGGTTCAACCACTAAGGAATTCTTTGGAATAACACCAAGTGAATTAGATATTTTCTTGCACCCAACATCTCCACCTCTAAGTACACACTCAGGAGCAACATTGTTCATTTCCACCAGGAGACATGTACAAAAATATTAAAAGCATCTTTATTTATAATAGAAAACTAGAGGCTGCCAAAATATTCAGCAGCATCAAATTAGATAATAATTATTGTATTGTACTCTAGAAATTTTCTAAGAGAGAAAATTTTAGGTACTTTTGCCACCAAATTGAAAAATAACTACGGGAGATGATGGATATGCTAATTTACTTGACTTTAATAAGCATTTCACTATGTATACCAAAACATCATGTTGTACAACCAAAACAGATACAATAAGAATAAATAAAAGTGCTAAATATTCACAGAAAAGATTTTTTTTGTGATATCATGTATCTTGTAAAAATATATAGCATTGAAAATGAACTCCTGGGCAACCCCTTCGGGTTCCCTCCCACTCCATTGTGGGAGTTTTCTGTCCTGTCAATAAATCCTGCTTTCAAAAAAAGAAAGAAAGAAAGAAAGAAAATGAACTCCTGACACATAATTACATTAAATGAATCTCAAAAACATAATGTTGAACCAAAGAAGACACAAAGCTGATACATTAAGATTCAGCTTTCAGCAAGTTAAAACACAAATTTATGTATCCTACTTAAGTTAAAAACAGTTAAATTATGGCATTTTCATAGGGTTTGACCTAATATAATGAATAGCAAAAAAAAAAAAAATTAATACAGAACAAAATTCAGGTCATTAAACTTGGAGGGTCCCCTAGGAGGATTGTAGATTGACAGTAATGCCTTATTTTTCAACCTAAGTGGTGGATACATATGTACTTTTATTATATTAATATTCTATAAGAATTACAGGTACATATTTCACACACTCTGTGCATATATTTCCCAAATGAAGTGGAATAAAAAGTCTATCACGTACAGTATTTAAAAGTGAATGCTAGGGTTTAAAATGTTCTTAGATATTAGAGCACTTCAGTATCTCAGAGTGTGCTGGTAAATCTTGGTTTTCTCAGGGCCCATCCATAGCTTCAAAGTCACAGTTTTTGAGTGAAGTCCAGGGATCTGCAGTTTTAACAAAATCTCCAGATGCTGCAGGTATCTGGAAATACAATTAAGAGAAGCATAGACGCTTCTCAAAAGAAGACATATGAGCAGCCAACAGATACATGAAAAATTGCTCAGCCTCACTGGTCATCAAAGAAATGCAAATTAAAACCACACTGAGATTACCACTTAACTCCAGTCAGAATGGCCATCAACAATAACTTAAGAACCAACAGATACTGGAGAGAATTTAGGGAAAAGGGAACACTTCTACACTGTTGGTGGGAGTGTAAACTAGCACAATCTCTATGGAAAACAGTGTGGCAATTCCTAAAAGATCTAAAAATTGTCCTCCCACATGACTCCACAATCCCCCTACTGGGAATATACTGGAAGAACTCAAATCACTCTATGAAAAAGACACCTGCACATTCATGTTTATTGCAGCAGTATTTACAATAGCAAAAACATGGAACCAACCATACTGCCCATTGAAAGAGGATTGGATTTTTAAAAAATGGTATATATACAAGATGGAATATTATGCAGCCATAAGGAAGGACAAAATTATGAGCTTTGTAGCAACTTGGATGGACTTAGAGTCTATAATACTGAGATATCTATCACAGAAACAAAGAATTGAGTACCACATGTTCTCACTCATAAGCAGACCTTGAACAATGTTCATAATACTATAAGAAAGGGATTGGGGCCAGGTGCGGTGGCTCAAGCCTGTAATCCCAGCACTTTGGGAGGCCGAGGTGAGAGGACTTCCTTAGCCCAGGGGTTCAAAACCAGCTTGGGTAACTTGGTAAGACCTTGTCTCTACAATAAATCAAAAAATTAGCCAGGTGTGGTGGTGCACACCTGTGG
>NW_007249165.1:9304-39263 GCF_000164805.1 Carlito syrichta
AAAGTATTTTCCCACCAAAGGCCTTGAATGTCTGCTTTGGAGCTGTCCCACAGTCGTGGTGCTGAATACAATGCCATCAGGGATGACCAGAAGACTCTCTGGACATTTCCTTGATTTTCCTGAGAGACACCCACTCTCACCACAAATTATCTTCTTGATGTAAAAATGATCCTCCAAAAATGCAGATTCCCCTTTGCTTCTTTCCAGTATTATACCAAAGATCTGCCACACGTGGCAAAGTTCATCTAAGACAGCAGTGATCCTATTCATTTTATTCAAATCAATTTTGTTGTGTGACCTTCATGGGGGATGAATAAGAAATGATCAGAGTCAGGTGTAGTGACTCAAGCCTGTACAGCACTTTGGGTGGCGGAGGCGAGAGGATTACCCGAGTTTACGGTAATCAGCCTGAGACCTCATCTCTACAGTAAATAAAAAAATCAGGCTGGGCTCGGTGGCTCAGCCTATAATCCCAGCACTTTGGGAGGCTGAGGTGAGTGGCTTGCCTGAGTCTGTGGGTTCGAGAGCAGCCCAGGAAACTTAGTGAGACCTCGTCTCTACAATAAATCAAAAATTAGCCAGGTGTGGAAGCATGCACCTGTAGTTCTGGCTACTTGGAAGGCTGAGGCAGAAGGATTGCCAGAGCCCAGCAGGTCGACGCTGAAGTGGCCATGAGTATGTCACTGCTCTCCAGCCTGGGCAATGGAGTGAGACTCCAACTCAAAAAATAAAAATAAAAAGATAAATCAGCCAGGCATGGTGGTGCATACCTGTGTTTCCAGCTACTTGAAAGGCTGAGGCAGAAGGACCTGAGCCTAGAAGGTCGAGGTGGTGGCCATGAGTGTGCCACTACATTCCAGCCTGGGCAACAGAGTGAGGCTCCAACTCAAAAGAGAAAGAAAGAAAGATAGAAAGAAAGAAAGAAGGAAGGAAGGAAGGAAAGAAAGAAAGAAGGAAAGAAAGAAAGAAATAATCAGAAATGATGACCCAAAGAGAAAGAGAAAAAATCCAAAGTCACTCTTAGAAAGTAATCGATGTGAGGGAATCGAAGCGAGTAAACTTCTAGACCAAGTTCAGTAGACTTGAACACTCAATAATTATTTATGTAATTATATCACTAGATCTACTCAAAACATATACAACTTATAGTAAGCAAAGTAAATTGTTGAAGCAAGTGTGTAAAAACGTGAAAGCAGTTGGGCTCGGTGACTCAGCCTGTAATCCCAGTGCTTTGGGAGGCCAAGGTGGGTGGATTGCCTGAGCCCATGGGTTCGAGACCCGCCTGGGCAACTTGGGGAGACCTCATCTCTATAATATATCAAAAAGTAGCCGGGCATGGTAGCGCGTGCCTGTAGTTCCAGCTACTTGGAAGGCTGAGGTGGAAGGCTCGCCGGAGCCCAGCAGGTCAAGGCTGCAGTAGTCAGGAGCGGCCACTGCACTTCAGTCTGGGTGACAGAGTGAGACTTCAACTCAAAAAAAAAAAAAAAAAAAAAGAAAATGTGAAAGCAAAATGAATTCAAGGTCTAAGGGTAGAAGACTAGCTATAAATACAATAATATTACATTTTATCTATTATTTACTGTTTGTGCCAAATGATGTCTCAACAGTGATTACATTCTACATCAGTATTTCTCTAGGGGTCATCCTCAGTCCATCCATGGTGGCATCACCCATGCTTTTGTAAGAAATGAACGTTCAAGGGTCCGCTCCACACTGCTGAACTATAATCTCTGAGGACTGGACCCAGGAAATGTTGTTCTAACAATCTCTCTGGGTGGTGCTAAGGCATGGTAAGGTTTGTGAATCACTTTTCTGCACTGTCAAATCTGCTCACGATAATACAATTTACCTCAACAGAGATTCATTTGCAGATAGGTATAGTTTCCAATTCTGAATTATAATACGTGAAAAGAGATTTTATAAATGAATCCTTGGAGAGGTCTCTCCTCTATTGAAAAAACATTCAAGGAAGACAGTAAGCATTCTGGCTCTAGGTGTCATGTGGGACATGACATGTGCAATTAATCTAGGCATCTGGTGACCACAAAAGGAACCAGCACTAGGATGAAGTTAGTTCACAGAAGAATGGATAGAGCCCAGTATATTGTACCTGGATGTACATCTTCTGAATTCTAATTTGCTAAAGCAATTATATAACTTTTATGATATATATTAATTTTGTATAGAGGTGGGGTCTCACTATGTTGTCTAGTCTTACCTTGAACTCCTGGGCTCAAGCGGTCCTCCCATCACAGTCTACCAATGTGCTGGGATTACAGGTGCATGCCACCCACGGCTGGCTAAAGATAGTTGTCTTAATTGATTGAACTAACTTGAGTAACAGCATTTTCAAAGATCTCAAAATCATGTCCAATCTTGGCATAAACTATTTATGCTAATTTCATGTGTGAGGAAGCCAATATCACAGGTGCTATTGGTGCCATGTGGACAGAACACTGGTTGTGAGCCTATCCCAGGTGCTGTCAAGGTTGACAGACAAGGATGCACAGCTGCTGTGTTCTCTGGAAAATTACCCCAGCCAAACAGAAGTCTGCCATTATAATCCATTGTTACAAGCCCTTGTAATGAAACTCAGGATGTGAAGGCATAAAGTAGGATTTAAAGTGGGAATAATTCGGGGAAACTATATGCATGACACTATCCATGAGTTCAAAATGAAGCTAGTTGTCTTGCTATAATGAAATTCTTTCTTTGTTCTACTCACCTGTTGCCACCAACCTTCGCCTAAAAACATTGCCCCCAAATCATGACAGCAAGAATCCTTTTCTCAGGTTCTGCTTCTGTGGAACCTGACCAAGAAATCAAACTCAGAGAAGTCATATAAATTTAAAAAATCCTGGACAACCACAGTGGCTCACATCTGCAATCCCAGCAATTTGGAAGGCTGAGACGGGAGGACTGCTTGAGGTCAGGAGTTCATAGTCAGCCTGGACAACATAGCAAGACACTGTCTCTACAAAAAAAAATTAAATTAGTTGAGTGTGGTGGCACAAACCTGTAGTCCCAGCTCCCGGAGGCTGGGATGATGAGATGGGAGGACTGTTTGAGGCTATGGTGAGCTATGATCATGCCACTGCACTCCAGCCTGGGAAGCAGAGCAAGATCCTGTCTCAAAAACAAACAAACAAACGAACAAACAAAAAACACTCAATGCTAGAGAGGATCAAAGTCAGTTTTGAAATGTAAGTTGACCTGCTCTTAGTCATTATGGTATCTAACTATTGAGCTTAAGAACTATGTAGTCACCGGGCTCGGTGGCTCAGCCTGTAATCCCACGCCTTTGGGAGGCTGAGGTGAGTGGATTGCCTGAGCCCGCGGGTTCGAGACCCGCCTGGGCAGCGAGACCTCATCTCTACAATAAATCAAAAAATTAGCCGGGCGTGGTAACGCGCCTGTATTCCAGCTACTCGGAAGGCTGAGGCGGAAGGATCGCCAGAGCCCAGCAGGTCGAGGCTGCGGTGGCCGGGAGTGGCCACTGCACTCCAGTCTGGGCGACAGAGTGAGACTCCAACTCAAAAAACAACAAGAACTATGTAGTCAGGACAGTCATCATTAACAAACAAACAAACAACAGATGCAGGTGTGGGTGCAGAGAAAAGGGAACATTTCTACACTGTTGGTAGGAGTGAAGGAAACTAGAAATTGACCTTCCATATGACCCAGCTCCACTTCCTGGGAATATAGCTGGAGGAAATCAAATCATTCTACATGACAGACACCTGCACACACATGTTAACTGCAGCACTATTCACAATAGCAAAAACATGGAACCAACCCTGCTGCCCATCAAAAACGGACTGGATAAAGAAAATGTGATACATATACATGATGGAGTATTATGCAGTCATCAAGAAGGACAAAGTGATAGACTTTACAGCAAACTGGCTGGATTTAGAGTCCGTCATACCCAGTGATCTATCACAGAAACAAAGAACTGAATACCACATGTTCTCATCACAAGTGGGTTCTGAACATTTACCAAAATACTACAAGAGAGGACTTGGCAGTTGCGGTACACTATACTGGGGAGGAGGAACATAACACCACTAAGTGTACCTGATTCTAAACCAGGGGAAATGAGGACCAGTGGGAGACCCAAACTGCACCTAGACTACTTATGTACCTAGCCCTCACTTGTACCCCACATCTTTATAATAAAATAGAGTAACAAAGAAAAAAGCAAGAAAAAAACAAGAACGTGGTGATGGAAGAGTCCATCATTTTTGCTCAGTTCTTTGACTCATTCTAGAAACTCAGGTCCAAGGCAGATGACACAATCCTCAGAAACATCCTCATCCGATGAGTTTCCTCAAGGATCCCTTCATATTCCTCAGGCTGTAGATGAAGGGGTTTATCATGGGAGGGACCACTGTGTATATCACTGAGTCTGCTGTGGTCTTCTTGAAAGACTCACTAATCACAAAGTGAATGTACACCCCAAAAACGGTCCCATAGAACATGAAAACAACTGAGAGGTGAGACCCACAGGTGGAAAAAGCATTCTACTTTCCTCAGCTGATGACATTCTCAGAACAGAGAAAAACATTTGAACATCAAATAAAATGATCTCAAGGGGAGGACCACCATCCAGTAGGCTAGTCACTAAACACACCAGGATATTATTGGTGAGGGGATCAGAACAGGCAAGCTTGAGGATCTGAGCAAGTTCACAAAAGAAGTGGGAGATGGTTTCTGGTCTGTGCAGGACAGCCACAACACCGTCAGACGTTGTAGCGTTGTAGTGTCCACAACGCTAGTGACCAGAGAAAATAGATGAGGAGACCACACAGCCTGGGATTCAGGATGACCGTGGATCTCAGAGGTTGGCAGATGGCCACAAAGCAGTCCTACGCCATTGCTGCAAGAGGAGAGTTTTCTAGTCCGGCAAAAGCCAGGACAAAGCAGGCCCGGGTGAGGCAGCCTGTGCAACTGATGGATTTGCTCTGTGTCTGGATGTTCACCAGCATCTTGGGGAGTGTGGTGGAGGTGAAACAGTTGTCAATGAAGGACAGGTTGGAGAGGAAGAAGCACATGGGGATGTGGAGTTGGGAGTCAGAGCTGGTGACCAGGATAATGAGCAGGTTCCCAAGGATGGTGACCAGGTACGTGAACAGGAACAGGCCGAAGAGGTTGGGCTGTCATTCTGGGTCCTCTGTCAGTCCCAGGAGAGAAAATTCTGAAACTTTCATTTGGTTTCTAGCTTTCATGTTGGTGATGATCTCATCTGAAACATCAGTGACAAGAAAATAAAATATATGGTTTCTGCACCAGCAGCAGCAAGAACAGCACCTGGGATTTTGTGAGAAATACACAATCTTGGGCCCCACTCCATACTTTCTAGTGATGAATTCTGAAATGATGACCAAAAATCTGTTTTTTTGTTGCTTTGTTTTGTTTGGGTTGGCAGTCTTACTCTGTCACCCAGTCTGAGAGTAGTGGGACAATCATGGTTCACAACAACCTTGACGTCCTGGCTCAGGTGATCCTTCCACCTCAGCCTCACAAGTAGCTGGGACTATGGGCATGCGCCACCATACCTGGCTAATGTTTTTAAAATTTTTTGTAGAGACGAAGTCTCGCGGTGTTGGCCAGGCTTGTCCCAAACTCCTAGGCTCAAGCAATCCTTCTGCCTTGGCCTCCCAAAGTGCTGGGATTACAGGCTCGAGCCACCACACGGGGCCAAAAATATGTTTTAATATGCCTCTAGATGTTTCTACTTAGGTTAAAGTTTGCAAACAACTGCTCTAGAAAAACTCCTCCATCTGTATGCTGAGCCCCAGTAAATATTCAAATCTTTCTCTCTGCATACTTGCCCTCTCCATTCTTCTCTCCTTCCTCTTCTTTCCTTTACTCATATAATCAGTCCAAAATTTTATTGTTTTTTTTCACATATGTGGTGAGTGCTGAAAATGAAATAAAGACATGGCTCTAATCCTTTAGGATTATTCCATGCTTTTCAACAAACTGAAAGATCAGAATGAAATTTGAACTGAGTCTCTTAATGTGGTTGATGGCATATGAATTTTTTTTAAAGCAACTGAATGGAAGAAAGAATGAAATGCATAGGTTCCTAAAAAGACAGATGAAGTCTGGGCATGGTGGCACGCGCCTGTAATCCCAGAACTTTGGGAAACCAAGGCGGGAGAATTGCTAGAGCCCAGGAGTTTGAGACCAGCCTGGGCAACATAGTGAGACTTTGTCTCTAAAACACACACACACACACACACACCACACACACACAAATTAGCCAGGCATGATGGCACATGCCTGTAATCACAGCTACATGGGAGGCTGAGGCGAGAGGATCACCTGAGCTCAGGAGGTGGAGGCTGCAGTGAGCTGTGATTGTGCGACTGCACTTCAACCTGGGTGACAGAGTGAGGGCCTCCCTTTCTCTCTCACACACACACATAAAAGTCAGACGAAAATAGGAAAATTTGCGGGTCCTTGGAAGGCAAAGACTTATAAGATACACTACTACCAGGGGGCCTCATAAGAATTTCCCTTTGAGCATGGTTCTGTCTCTACTGGGGGGCACAAAAGTGACCATCAGAACATCAATGAATGGTGTAATTCTTAGATTACATACTCTGAATTGAGTTTAGGCACTGACTTTGTGTTTTGGGAAATTCTTCAACTGTGTAAATAGTCTGGTGCCCTCATTTGTGTAATGTGAGGTATTTTAAAATCTCATGATGAGATATGAATAGGTGAAATGCAGCCAGTACAGTGTTCAGTACATGAGACGCTTACAGTGACACATTCCATGGGATTTTTTTTCTGCCATAAACAACACACCTCGAGGGTTTCCCTCATAGGAGGACATGATCAGGTTGGAGAAAGGAGTAGAGAGACTGTTCCCTGCATAACACCTGCAATTTCAGGGATGGGCTTATGTGCGGAAACTCTCCCACTGGAAATCTTGGTCATGTTCAGAGAAAAGGGAAGAAGTATCAATGATATCAATGTTCATTTGACATGAAAATATGGTGATCCAAGGGAATTAAATATAAAAAGAAATTGAACACGCCAATATAGGCAATGAAAATCAACAATAGAGGCAATAAAAATCAACCATAGAAAAAATCTGTATGATATAAGCTCTACAGCATGAATATTTTATTTATTTGTTGAATTGAGGTCTCACTCTGTCATCCAAACTAGAATGCAGTGGTATGCTCATGGCTACCACACCTCGATCTGCTGGGCTCAGTCGATCCTCCCACTCCAGCCTTCCAAGTAGCAGGATTACAGGCAAACACCACCACACCTGGCTAATTTTTTGGCTTTTTGTAGAGAAGATATCTCGCTAAGTTCCCCAGGCCAGTCTCGAATCCCTGGGCTCAGGCAATCCTCTTGCCCTCACCTGCCAGAATGCTGGGTTTACAGGTGTGAACCATCATGCCCAGTGAGAGTATTAAAACATTTCAAAAATCTAAACATGCATTTTAATTTTTATTATGGATTACTCCATAATAATAAAAAGTATAGACTGGGTATGGTGGTTCATGCCTGTAATTCCAGCACTTTGGGAGGCTGAGGTGGGAGGATCACTTAAGCCCAGGAGTTTGTGATCTGCCTGAGCAACATAGTGAGACACTGCCTCTACAAAGAAATTAAAAAAAAAAAAAAAATTAACCAGGCATGGTGGCATTTGTCTAAAGTCCAAACTGCTCACAAGTTTGAGGAGGAAAGATTGCCTGACCCCAAGAGATCTATGAGCTGTGATCATGCTGCTGCACTCCAGTCTGGCAACAGAGTGAGGCTCTAACTCAAAAAAGAAAAAAAAAAAAAAAGAATAGACATCAGTGAAGGACTGGCTAACCACCAGTCAATATCACCAAATATACACATCTCACCATCCTCACTTTAGATATTTTTATTGCAATAAACAATGCAGGTAGGGCTGAAGCCCCTGATAGCCTATATTTGTATGATCTTGATTCTTTTTCTTCCTTGAAGAAACCACTACACTAACCGATATAATTATTCCCATACACTTTTATTATATTTGGTATTATTCTTCCATGATCAAGTACATTGGTTTTTTAAAAAGTTTGTTTTAAAAAGTTGTATGAACTATAAGAAAATGACTGACAGTAGTGGGAAACTATGGGGGGGGAAGGGAGGGAGATGGGATTAACGGTAGTAAATATCTGTCTGGAGACGGGGAGACACCTCTTATCAACAAGGGTGCCTGAACGAAGCATATTTGTACACCTAACCCTTAACTGTACCCCACAATATCATAATAAAAAATATTGATTATAATATTTAAAATAAAATAAAAAGTTGTATAAAGACAGAATCCTACTGTGTATGCTAAAGTACCGTTGGCTTTCTTACTTAATATTTATTTTGTATTAATGTTGATACACTCAGGTTTGCTTACTTAATTGTAACTACCACAGCATATGCACTATATTGTTATATCATGATTTGTTTTCTCATTTTATAACCAATAAATATATGGTACTTGCCTTTTATCCTATATATACTTATGGATACATGTACAACATGCATTGAGCTATCACATGAAAGTTTCCTCTGAGAAGGAAAGCAGAGAATGGAGGGGAATAGGAAAAGAACACCTTCTGTATAGGTATTATTTCGTTACTCAAAAAAAGATATGAAGCCACTGTAACAGAACATTAACATTGGCTAAAGCTAATTCTGTTAATGAATGAATAGTGGTATGTTATTTTATTATTATCAAAATATCTGGTCTGTTCCTTTTTTTAAAATAGAAAGCAGGATTTATTGAGAGAATAGAAAAGTTTCCACAGTGGGAGGGGACCCAAAGGGGTCGCCTGTTCCTTTTTTTTTTTTAGTTAGAGTCTCACTCTGTTGTCCAGGCTTGAGCGCAGTGGCACAATCATGGCTCACTGCAACCTCAGCCTCCTGGGCTCAGGTGATCTTCCTGCCCCAGCCTTCCAAGTAGCTAGAACTACAGGCACGCACCACCGTACCTGACTAATTTTTTTATTTTTTGTAGAGACGAGGTCTCTCTATGTTGCCCAGACTGGTCTCGATCCCCTGGGTTCAGGCAATCCTCTTGCCTCTGTCTCCCAGAGTGTTGGGATTACAGGTGTGAGCCTCCATGCCTTGTGTGGGTCTGTTCCTTTAATTAAAAATATTTGTTGCTGGGCATGGTGGCTCATGCCTGTAATCCCAGCACTTTGGGAGGCCAAGGCAAGAGGATTGCCTGACCCCAGGGAGGTTCAAGACCAGCCTGGGCAACATAGAGAGACCTTGTTTCTACAAATAAATAAATAAATAAATAGGTCAGGCATGGTGGTGCACACCTGTAGTCCCAGCTACTTGGGAGGCTGAGGAGAGAGGATTGCCTAAGCCCAGGAGGTCTAGGCTGCAGTGAATCATGATCCATGCCACGGCACTCCAGGCTGGGTGACAGAGTGAGATCCTAACTCAGGAAACAAACAAACAAACAAACAAACAAACAAACAATATCTAGTTACATGTAAAAGACAAACAGCTTACTGATCATTAACCAATCCTAAATGTATGCACTGAACAATAATTCTCCAACTGTGGTTCATCGAACAAGATAGAAGCATCACCTGGCAAACTGTTAGAAATTCAGATTCTTGACCCCCATCTGGGTCTGCTGAATGGGCAACTCTGGGAAGTGAGGCTCAGCAGTTTGTTCAGAAATTTGGAAAGAAGAGCTTTACTTCTCATAAAGTGTTGCAGCCTGCAGTGTGGCCAATTTCACAGGTTGAGATGTGTAGTCACCAGCAAAAGTCAAGGGCAAGCACTTTGAGGGGAGGGCAAAAGGACAGAAGTGTATGCTGACCGGAGTGGCCAAATATATGCGTTTTTACCTCAGCTTGTGTAAGAATGTGAACGGCAGCACTGAACCAGCTAAAGCTGAGAAAGGTCCCTAGAGAAATGGATGAAGCCCTGAATGAAGAATATCAGGGTTAAATGAATGAACTAGATTGACATATAACAATTCAGATGTCAGGTTGAGCAAAAAGGCAAGTTTCCAAGCAATAAATACAATAAGATGCAATTCACAAAGATTTGCTTTAAGAAAACTGTATGTTCCTTTTTTTTCCTGAGCCAGAGTCTCACTGTGTCGCCCAGACTGGGGAGCAGTGACACATTCACGGCCACCCCAGTTAACCTGCTGGGCTCAGGCAATTTTTCCACCTCAGCCTTCCAAGTAGCCGGAACTACAGGCGTGCACGCCTGGCTAATTTTTTGATTTATTGTAGAGACGAGGTCTCATCAAGTTGCCCAGGCTGGTCTCGAACCCCTGGGCTCAGGCAATCCTCACCTCGGCCTCCCAAAGTGCTGGGATTATAGGCTTGAGCCACTGAGCCCGGCCTGTTCTTTTTTTTTTTTTTTTTAATTTTTAATTTTAAAGATGTGGAGTACAATTCAAGGTTAGTTATACAAATGTTCATTATGCAGGTACCCTTGTTGATGAGGTGTGCTCCCCCTTCCCGGGCAGTTTCCCATTATTGTCAATCCCTTTCTTGTAATATTATGATACTTGTGCAAAGTCCACTTATGAGTGAGAGCATAGAGTGTTCTCATAGAGTGTTTTTCATAGAGTAATTTGAGTTCCTTTGGGTATATTCCCAGAAGGGGAATTGCAGGGTCATATGGAAGGTCGATTTTTAGATCTTTCAGGAACTGCCACACTGTTTTCCACAGAGGATGTACTAGTTTACAGTCCCACCAACAGTGTAGAATTGTTCCCTTTTCCCCACATCCTCTCCAGCATCTGTTGTTTTTTGAATTACTGATAATGGCCATCCTGACGAGTTAGGTGGTATCTCAGTACAGTTTTAATTTGCATTTCTTTGATGATTAGAGAGGCTGAGCAGTGTTTCATGTATCTGTTGGCTGCTCGTGTGTCTTGTTTTGAGAAATGTCTATTCATATCTTTTGTCCACTTTGTAATGGGACTGTTTGTTAAAAAAAAAAACACTGTGTATTCTTTAGCAAGGTCTATTAATGTATGTAATGAAAATGTATACAAAAAAGGATGAATTGGAAGAAAGTGCAACAAATCATAATTAATAGTGTCAAGGTAGATAGTGAGGTAATCGTGAGTAGAGTTCTGAGTCAAAGAGACTTTATCTCTAAAGTTACTTCAAATAAGTAGAAATATGTATTATATGCAAACACCACCAATGCTATTTTTATATAAACACATAAAGTGACTAGAAGCAAATATCTTTTAAATGTTAATCTTTGCTCTTTTGGGGAGGGGAATATGCATACTTAGTGTTTTACTCTGTATACTTTGTTGTATTTTTTTTAAAAATCTCAACATATTAAAAGAAAAAGAAAAAAAACTCCCAGGAGAAATACTTTTCTAGTATCTATAAAATCGGTGACGTTAATTTTATAATATACCAATTATACCATGAAAGCTGTGAAATAATGTACTCATGTTCTTATGTAAGTGCATTTAGCACGACTTTTTGTTGTTTGGGATAAAAAAGAGAACACAATTTTTAAAAAATTGAACACAGAGAAAGAAAATACCCAACTATTAATAGTTACATTATTTTGGAGTGATGAGACATCATTATTTTTGTTTTCCTTCTATTTTGTTCTATTTATATAAAAGAAAACATCTAATTTAAATTTAACAAGTATAATACACTATCGGTGGAAGTAAATAAACGAAAAATGCTTCATGGATTAGACTTATTGAAGGAAGAGGAAGTACGACAAAGCAAATTGAAGAAGAGCAAAGAGAACACAGAAGAATTTATTGTAGTAAAAACATTAACAACGGAAGGCTGCAAGTGGAAAGGAGCCCGCGTCTAGCCCCGCGGCCCGAGGTCACTCGTAGGTAACTGGGTCAGCCGTCCCTGCACGATCGCCAGACAGTCCCTGCGGGTACCGGAGCCTGTGTTCGCTGGTGCCTTTTTCCATGGGCAGGGGATGCCAGCAGGGAATAGGAGGGGCCCGTCTGGGGCTCAGGTTTCTGCTCTTGGGGCCCCAGCCAGCAAACCCCGAATTCAGATGTACGAGTGTGTGCACTGTGGCTGGGAACCAGTATCCTTCCTTTGCGCACCCTTTCGCCTTAGCTTTTGCATGCCTCTAGGAATCGTGTCTCACGGCGCCCAGGGCTGGATTTGCACACAGTACAGCTCAGCACTTGTTGGATGCTCTCAGTTTCTCTTTCCTCCAGCCTGAGAACTCAAGAAAGCACCGCCAAAAGGCGGATGAAACTGTGAGAGACGGGAAAGTTTAAATGGAGGTCAGGTTCTTATGGTTTGAGGTTTTACATGTAGGTCTCTGATCCATTTGGAATTAATTTGACCCTGCAATCCCCCTACTGGGAATATACCCCGAAGAACTCAAATCACTCTATCAAAAAGATACCTGCACACGAATGTTTATTGCAGCATTATTCGCAATAGCAAGAACCTGGAACCAACCATGCTGTCCATCAAAAGAGGCCTGGATTTAAAAAATGTGGTACATATACATGATGGAATACTAAGCAGCCATCAAAAAGAGCAAAATCAGGAAATTCGCAGCAACCTGGGTCTGTAATACTGAGTGACCTCTCACAGAAACAAAGATCTGAGTATCACATGTTCTCACTCATATAGTGGGCCTTGAACATCCAATGTAATACTATAAGAAAATGACTGACAGTGGTGGGAAACTATGGGGGGGAGGAAGGGAGACTGGATTAACGGTAGTAAATATCTGTCTGGGGATGGGGAGATATCTGTCTGGGGACGGGGAGACACCTCTTACCAACAAGGGTGCCTGAACGAAGCATATTTGTATACCTAACCCTTAACTGTACCCCATAATATTGTAATAAAAAATATTGATTATAAAAAAAATAATAAATGGAGGTCAGGTGCCTCTGGATATGTGGCTGGGGTCCCACTACTTGGCACTAAAAGCAGACGGGGAAGGGGCAGCTGGTGACTCATTCTTTCCCTGAGTCGACTCTGGGGTAGGGGCACCCCGAAGTCCCGGGGAACATCTTTTCCAAAACTGTTTCCCCAGCTGCAGGAACACACTGGGACAGCAGAGAACATCCAGTTGGCAGCTGGCCAGAGTCCCCAGGGCCAGGGCTGAGGAGGCTGTTGTCTTGTGTCCTCAGGTTGTCTCATTCTCAGGCTGAGAAGTCAAAACCCAAGTTTTCAGCTTGCCAGAATGGTCCAGAGGCCAGACCAGGCAAGGTCAGCTACCTTTCCAGGGAACCGGACCCAGTGGTCCAGGTTCACTTCCTACGTTTCTCAGCACCTTGGTGGCAAAAGGTCTTGAGAGAGAGGTGCAGAAGGGCCTGGCTTCAGCACATGACAGCAGGAGGGAGTTTTCTGCTGGAGGGTGGTAACAACGTGTCTCTGGGCATGCCTGGAGGAGGAGACTAGTTTTGTCCTGGATGAACTCACCCTCAGGGGACAAGTGCTGTTTGGGCCGGGCTAGGAGCTGGGAATGGAGAATGCTGAAGGGGATACTTGTCCTGTGTGTGTTTGAGGAGCACATGGTGTGTGTGTGGGGAGGGGAGGGAGCTCTGCGTTCCTGTGCCCTCCCCCCCAAAAAAATTAACAGTAGATTTGATCATGAAATTGAGGACTAATTTCTAGGAAAAGTACCTAAACTTCTAGAAAGTTTTATTAAAAAATAGAATACAATGATATATTCAAAGACTAATAAAAAAGTGAAAAACATAAAGATTATCAAAAGAAAATTAATAATGTTATTGAAGTTTTGAAAAATCTCATGGAAACTAGTAGAACACTAAAATTGATTGAGTGAACCCAAATGAAAGAAAGGCATGAAAATCATTAACAACTTTTCTTCAAAGTCATATAGTTTTGTCTGGGAGAATTAGTTGTTGAGGCAAAAATAATTTGAGAAAGGTTTATGGGAAACCAAAAGTGTGGTTTGACTCAGGAAGACACACGGACAAAGTTGGGAGTGTTTTAAAGTCTGTTACAAGTTGGAATGTTTTTGTAAGAAAGTTTAGGAAAAGAAAAGGGAACGTTGGATCAGTTACCTTTTTTTTTTTGTTGGAGGATATAATAGGGAGACTATAATTATTGTCCTGAGATGACAACATACTGGCTAAAATGTTCTTCACACAAGACAATCAGTAAAACTTTCTAATTCCAAAACAAATCAGTACAACTTTATGATTTAGAAATAAGTTTGGGTGCAGTGGCTCATGCCTGTAATCCTAGTACTTTGGGAGACTGAGGAGGGAGACCAGGAGGTTGGGGATGCAGTGAGCTATGATTATGCCACTGTACTCCAGCCTGGGTGACAGAGTGATACCCCATCTCTAAAATGTAAATAAGTAAACATTTAAAATAATAAAAATTAAAAATAGAAATAAATCGGTGTCCTTTTTGGTGTCAGTAGGTTATGTATTAATCAGTACATCAACAGTTTGAGGAACCCATGATAAGATTCGAGAGACTCACGGTTAAGATATTTTACTCAGGGACAGGTTATAAGCCTGGATGTAAGACATTCCTCAGGTGGGTTAATTGGGAGGCCTGCCAATGTGACCTGAAGGTTATCATAATCATACTTTAAGAAACAAGAAACATCTATTTTAATAAAAATGATGGGCCGGGCTCGGTGGCTCAGTCTGTAATCCCAGCAATTTGGGGGGCTGAGGAGAGTGAATTGCCTGAGCCCACAGGTTCGAGACCAGCCCAGGCAACTTGGCGAGACCTTGTCTCTACAATAAATCAAAAATTAGCCAGATGTGGTAGTGTGTGCCTATAGTTCTTGCTACTTGGAAGGCTGAGGTGGAAGCATCGCCGGAGCCCAGTAGGTCAACACTGGGGTGACTGTGAGTGTGCCACTGCACTCCTGCCTGGGCAATGGAGTGAGACTCCAACTCAACCCCCCCCCAAAACAATAATTTGTCATTCAGTTATAAGGAATCCAGCTAGATGACAGCCTCCAGCCATTCTTACTTTCAGGGTCTGCCTCAACCCTCAAGGCCACTCTTTTCTTAGGGTAATTGGGGCTAGTCATCTATCTTTTTTTTTTCTTTCTTTCTTTCTTTCTTTCTTTCTTTCTTTCTTTCTTTCTTTCTTTCTTTCTTTCTTTCTCTCTCTCTCTCTCTCTCTCTCTCTTTCTCTCTCTTTCTTTTTTTTTTAAGAACTGTACCATTTTATCACAAACAGTCTAACAAAAATGAAATAGTATCTCAAAAAGGAAACTAGAGTACCAACCTCCACCTGCAGAATTGGGGGAAGACAGGGCAGGCAGTGTGAGTTTCTCGGCTCACTTGAGGACAGTGGGAAGGTACGAGAACAGAACGAGTCTAAAAATGGCTGATGTTACCTTAGGAGCCTGAAAAGAACCAGGGTCCTTGAAGACCCAACTTCCAGAGTCCTCAGTAAAGGCACCTTTTCAAAACTATTAAACAGGCACTTGGCATTTCAAGGGCACTACTAGAAGAGTCCACCTAGCATAGCTTCCCTGGGCTCAGGGTCCTGGTTTCTGTCGAGTCCCTGCGAATATTTATATTTAATAAATTTTTTTTTTTTTTTTGAGTTCGAGTCTCACTCTGTTGCCCAGACTGGAGTGCAGTGGCCACTCCCGGCCACCACAGCCTCGCCTGCTGGGCTCCGGCGATCCTGCCGCCTCAGCCTTCCAAGTAGCTGGAACTACAGGCATGCGCTACCACGCCCGGCTGATATTTTTATTTATTGTAGAGGTGAGGTCTCGCTGCCCAGGCGGGTCTCGAACCCGCGGGCTCAGGCCATCCACTCACCTCAGCCTCCCAAAGGCGCGGGATTACAGGCTGAGCCACCGAGCCCGGCTATATTTGATAAATTTTAATATAAATACACAGAAATAGAAAATATAAAATCTGAGGGGTTGGAGAAGAAAGGGGGACTTGGTAAGAAGCCAGAGCTGGAGAGGTCTGCTCAGGCCAACTTGACCTCCTCCTTGACCCCTTTGGCTTCCGACTTCTCCTCCTTGGTTTGGTTTTCTCCTCTTCTGTGACTTCTTTCTTCTCCTCTGAATCTTTTTCTTTTTCATCCTCTGTTTTGACTCTCTTGGCTTTTTTGAAGTTGGAAGAGTTCTTGCAGCCACCCTCTCCCTCCTCATCTGAGCCACCAGTAGACAACTGACAGATCTCAAACAGGCCATCAAATACTGGACAGTCCTCACCAACGCTGAATCTCTGCATCTGCTTGCTGTACTCCAACATGCTATCTGGATGGATGGAACGTAAGAATTTAATGTCGTCATCGCTGTGGTACTTGGTCATCTCCTCAGCATTGGCTTTGTGAGGGCGAAAGGTTTCCATTTTTCTGTAGAGACTGTAGTTGAGCAGTAAATTGTGAGTCATGCGGATTCGGTGAGGCTTCATTGGGTGGCCTTGTCCATAATAGTAATTTCCAACATCCCCGTTGTTGTAATAACAGATTTTCCTCTTGGTGCCCTGTGTCTGCGCCATCTTGCTTGCCTCCATTCCTCCCATTAGTCCGGCTGGTCATTTCTATCCCGTGTGAGATCTCTCCAAAGAGCAACCCTAGCTCCAGCACTCCCCATTGAGTTGGCCCAAACTTTCTCAGATATGCATACAAACTGTTTACAAGGGACTAAATAGCATCCTCCATCCCCAAAGTGACAACTACCTTAGGAGATAGGGCCTTTCAGGAGGCAATTAATGTAAAGTGAGGTTATAACATTTAGATTAGATTAGTCTAATCTAAAAAGACTGATGTCCTTAGAAAAAGAGCAAGAGGGCTGGGCTTTGTGGCTCAACCTGTAATCCCAGCACTTTGGAAGGCTGAGACAAGTGGATTGCCTGAGCCTGCAGGTTCGAGACCAGAAAGCAAAAAATTAGCCGGGCATGGTAGCACTTGCCTGTAGTTCTGGTCACTTGGAAGGCTGTGGCGGAAGGATCACCAGAGCCCAGCAGGTCAATGCTGGGGTGGCCGAGAGTGTGCCACTGCACTCTAGCCTGGGCAACGAAGTGAGACTACAAAAAAAAAAAAAAAAAAAAAAGAAAAAGAAAAAGAAAAAGAAAAAGAGGAAGAGATACCAGAGATATATAACCAGCTAGATTTTAATGTGCATTTTAATCACACTTGATCTTGTAGAAATAAAAAAACAAACACCGTTAATCTGTTGATGATACAAGTCAACAATACAACTCTATAAGCAAATACATAGATATAAATTAGGTAAACAATCAATCGTTAAAGAACTTCGAGCCACCACTTGAGATAACAAAGCCATAGCAAATGGTTCAAGCCCAAGTTTAGAATTCACCAGTGCGGAAGTAAGAAAGCTAACCAAAGACATAATTTTTAGACAGTAGATAGGACAAGAATGTCATTTAGAAAGTTACTTAAAGATTAGCTGTTTTTTGATCCAGTCTAAATTCGATGGGCAGCATGGTTGGTTAAAAAAAAAGGGGGCCAGGCTCGGTGGCTCAGCCTTTGGGAGGTTGAGGTGAGTGGATTGCCTGAGCCTGCGGGTTCGAGACCCGCCTGGGCAGCGAGACCTCATCTCTACAATAAATCAAAAAAATCAGCCGGGCGTGGTAGCGCACGCCTGTAGTTCCAGCTACTTGGAAGGCTGAGGCGGAAGGATCGCCGGAGCCCAGCAGGTTGAGGCTGCGGTGGCCGGGAGTGGCCACTGCACTCAAGTCTGGGTGACAGAGTGAGACTTCAACTCAAAAAAAGGGGGGGGGTGTACATATACACAATGGAATATTATGCAGCCATAAAGAAGGACAAACATATGAACTTGGCAGCAACTTGAACGGATTTAGAGTCGATCATACTCAGTGATCTATCACAGAAACAAAGAGCAGAGTACCGTATGTTCTCACTCATAAGTGGACCTTGAATAATCATCATAATACTATAAGAAAGGGATTGACAGTAGTGGGAAACTGCCAGGGGAGGGAAGGCGGGATTGGCATTTGAGGGAAACTGCCAGGGGAGAAGGGGAGCACACCTCATCCACAAGGGTACCTGCATAATGAACATTTGTATACCTAACCCTGAATTGTACCCCACATCTTTAAAATAAAAAATTTAAAAGTTAAAAAATAAAGTTTGGGGGATAAGTAATCAAAACTCATGATCGAATACCCACAGCCTGCTCTTAACTTATGGAATAGTTTGTTTCATTGTGGACTTATATAAAGCATCTTGTTAAAGACAAGGGTGTGTCTTTATCTGTAAGACACCTGTGTTCTCCCTTGAATGTGTTTTTCATTCTATAATAAACTACACATTGGTTCTCAAAAAAAAAAATGAGTTGTTAACCCGCACCCATAAGTTTATCATAGCACTATTCACAGTAGCAAAGATAAGACAACAACACGAGTGCTGTGTCCATCAACAGATGATTGGATAAAGAAAATACAGTATGCACACACACACACACACACACACACACACACACACACACACACACACACAGTGGATTACTAGTCAGTTATAAAAAAAGAATGAAATGATATCCTCTACAGCAACATGGATTGAACTGGAGGCCATTATCCTAAGTGAAATAAGTCAGAAAGTCAAATACTGCATGCTCTTTCTTACTTAGAAGTGGTACACAGAAATAAACAGTGTGTGCACAGAAACAGATTGTGGAATAATAGACATTAGAGATTTGGAAGGATGGAAGGAGGTGAGGGTTAAACAATCGCTTAATGGATAAAATACACATTATTCAGGTGATGCCACACTAAAAGCTCAGACTTCACCACTACTCAATATATCCATGTAACAAAAATGACACTTGTACTCTTTAAATCTGTGAAAATAAAAATACATATTTTTTAAATGTGTAAAAAGTAGGAGCTAGGCCGGGCATGGTGGCTCACCCCTGTAAGCCCAGCACTTTGGGAGGTCAAGGCAGGAGAATTGCTTGAGCCTGGGAGTTCAAAACCAACCCGGGCAACTTGGCACGACCTCATCTCCAGAAAAACATCAAACATTTAGCTGGACATGGTGGCATGGACCTGTAGTACCAGCCACTCCGAAGGCTGAGGCAGAAGTTTTGCTTGAACCAAAAAGGTCAAGGCTGTGGTGAGCCATAGCCATGCCTGGACAACAGAGTGAGACCCCCCAACTCAAAAGGGGGAAAAATAAAACTAGGAGAGAACAAAGCCATAGATCCTCCAGGATTGGGTGAAAGGACAAGATGGTTTGACAGAGAGTCAAGTGTAAGAACATCAAAATAAAAGGTCTGTTTTGGCTTTGTTTTGCCATTGGTGCCCCAACATTGATTTAGTCCTGGGACCAGTGAATCCATCACAGACAGGCTGGCCTGCTGAGGCGTCTTCTCAGGGCCCCCTTCACATCCTGGTTCCTCAGGCTGTAGATGAAGGGGTTCAGCATGGGGGTGACCACAGTGTACATCACTGAGGCCACTGAGATTTTCTGGAATGAGCCAGTCACTGCAGAAGTGAAGTAGACCCCAACGCCTGTGCCATAAAATAAAGAAACGACTGACAGGTGAGACCCACAGGTGGAAAAGGCTTTTTGCTTCCCCTCAGGTGAGAGCATCTTCCTTATGGAAGAAGCGATTTGTGAGTAAGAGAAAAGGATCCCAACAAGGGGGAAAACGCCCAGCACGCTTGTCATCAAATATATCAACGTGCTGTTCAGGAAGATATCGGAGCAGGCCAACTTGAGGATCTGTGTCAGTTCACAGAAAAAATGTGGGATTCCAAGATCTTTGCAGAAGCTCAGTTGTGGCATCAGAGAAATATGGAGGAGGGATGTCATGACACCAATGAACCAGGTGACGAAAACCAGCAGGCCACAGAGGCGAGGGTTCATGATGCTCGTGTAGTGCAGGGGGTGGCAGATGGCCACAAACCGGTCGTAGGCCATCACCGTTAGCAGGAGAGTGTCTAGGATAGGAAAAAACATGGAAAAATAGACCTGAGTGAGGCAATCCATGTAGGAGATGGCTTTGGTCTCTGTATGGATGTTCACCAGCATCTTGGGGACGATGCTGGTACTGAAACAGATGTCGACCAAGGACAGATTAGAGAGGAAGAAGTACATGGGGGTGTGGAGGTGGGCGTCGGAGCTGACGGCCAGGATGATGAGCAGGTTTCCCAGCACCGTGACCAGGTACATGGACAGGAACAGCCCAAAGAGGATGGGCTGCATTTCTGGGTCCTCTGAGAGTCCGAGAAGGATAAACTCTAAAACTCCTGTTTGGTTTTCTGCTTCCATGTAACTCATGTACCTATAAAAGGAGATAAGAGCAACATCAACAGCAGCAAACAGGCATCCTTCACGGAATAGAAATACCGCCCATGCTTTTTTTTGGTTTTTTTTTTGAGTTGTAGTCTCACTCTGTCACCCAAGCTGGAGTGCAGTGGCACGCTCACGGCTACCCCAGTGTCGACCCGCTGGACTCCGGCAATCCTTCTGCCTCAGTCTTCCAAGTAGCTGGATTTACAGGCGCACATTATTATGCCCAGCTAATTTTTTTTATTGTATTGTAGAGACAAGGTCTTGCCAAGTTGCCCGGGCTGTTCTCGAACCTGTGGGTTCAGGCAATCCACTGCCTCGGCCTGCCGAAGTGCTGGGATTACAGGCTGAGCCACCAAGCCTGGCATTGTTTTTGGTTTTATTTTTATTTATTTATTTATTTATTTATTTTTTGAGTTGGAGTCTCACTCTGTCCCCCAGACTGGAGTGCAGTGGCTGCTTCCGGCCACCGCAGCCTCAACCTGCTGGGCTCTGGCGATCCTTCTGCCTCAGCCTTCTAAGTAGCTGGAACTACGGGCACATGCTACCACACCTGGCAAATTTTTTTTGATTTATTGTGGAGATGAGGTCTCACCAAGTTGCCCAGGCGGGTCTTGAACCCGCGAGTTCAGGAAATCCGCTCACCTCAGCCTTCCAAGGTGCGGGATTACAGGCTGAGCCACAGAGCCTGGCTTGTTTTTGTTTTTAAAGAGACTTGTTTTTGTTTTTAAAGAGACAGGATCTCACTCTGTCATTCAGGCTAGAGGGCGGTGGCATGATCCGTAGATCACTTCATCCTCAAACTTCTGGTTCTAAGTGATTCTCCCATCTTAACCTCCTGAGTAGCTGGAATTAACAGTGCATGCCACCATGACCAGGTATTTTTTTAAAAAATTTGTAAAGATGAGGTCTTGCTATGCTGCCTATGCTGGTCCCGAGCCCCTGGCCTCAAACTATCCTCTCACCTCTCCTTCCCAAAGGGCTGGTAGTACAAGTGTGAGCCACCACGCCTGGCCTGTCCAAGTTTTTTACTCATTTATGAAGTCAGTCGTTTTGCCTAAGAGTTCAATCTCCTTTAGCTCTTAAATGGCACCCTAACAAATGGAGTCTGTTATCCCAACCGCTCACATTATTGTTTTAAGTATTTAAAAGATAAATTTTATTGTGCATATTTAAGGCATACAAGATGGTGTTATGAAATACACAGGAGATAGTAAAATGGTTACTATAGTGAAACAAATAGACGTATATTCACCATCTCACATAGTTATCTATATTTTTGTGGCAACAGCGGCTACAATCTACTAAGTTAGCATACATCTGGAATACAATGCACTATTATTAACTATAGTCCTCATTTTGAACATTAGGTCTCTAGACTTATTTATCCTATATATCTGCTACTTTGTATTCTTTGACCTACAGGTCACGTTTTCTGACTCTCCCATCCTGCCCTGGGTAACCAGTGTTGTAATCTCTACCCCTGTATACTTGACTTTTTAATTTTTTTAAGATTCCACATAGACGTGAGATCGTGTAGCGTTTTCTTTCTGTGTCTGGCTTATTTCACTTAGTGTGATGTTCCCCAAATTCATCCATGTTGTGGAAAATGACAGAATCATGTTCATTTTAAGACTGGGAAATATTCCATTGTGTGAAAACATACATGTGTGCATGTGAATGTATATATATGTACATATATATAACATTTTATCCACAAATTCATTAACCAATGGATACTGAGGTTGTTTTTTTGTGTTGATTATTGTTAATAATGCTGCAATGAATATGAGTGTACCGCTATATCTTTACAAAGTGGTGATTTCATTTCCTTTGGATCTATATTCAGGGAAAAGCTTGCTGGGTCATATGGTAGTTCTATTTTTAATTCTTTTAGGAACCTTCATACTATTTTTCATAATGGCTGCGCCAATCTACATTCCCATAAACAATGTGCTGGGGTTTCCTTTTCTTCACAAGCGTGCCGATACTGTTATCTCTTGTCTTTTTTATAACAGCCATTCTATCAGGTGTGAGACAATATCTCATAGATAACCACTCATATTAAATATTCATTCCATAAAAACCAAACAAAATGGAATTCTAGAAAATAGACTCTAATCCCAACCATCCATCTTAAGCATTCATTTGTATAACAACCCTGTAACATGGTCAAGGGGTTTCTCTAATTGGATAAATCATGTGCTTTCTAATAGGATTTATTGAAAACGACAACACATCATTTCTGTGGAATTCCTACCAAAGATGCAGGACTTCAATATAAAGAGTAGAGAACATCACACAAAATGAACTTGAGGGACATTCTGCCCGATACCTGAATTGTGCCCGTCAAAAAATATCACTGCCATAAAATACGAAGAGAGTCTAGGAAATGTTCCAGATTAAAGGATGCTAAAAAGACATGTCAACCAAATGTAATGCACGATCTGGGACTTTCTTTTGTTATAAATGACATTATTGGGATAATTACTGAAATATGAATGAGTCTTGCAGACTTGATAGTAATATTAATGCTGTGTTCTTGATTGTGATAATTGTGCTGCGGTTGTGTGAAACTATGTTCACTTTTTAGGAAATACTGCATTTGCAGAGGTGAAGAAGAACCAGATTTGAAATGCAACTTATTTTCCAAGGGTTCTGGAAAATTACAGGGGATGGGGGTGAGGGGGGGAGGGGGGAGGTGAGAGAGGGAGGGAGGGAGGGGAGAGGGAGGGAGAAAAGGGGATTCAAAACAGTAAACATGGTAAAATGTTAACATTTGGGGAATCAGGGTAAGGGTATACATAAGAACTATCTGTATTGTTCTTGCAACTTTTTCATAACTCTGAGATTATTTCAAAAGAAAGAGTTAAGCAGCACGTTCACAGACTCCAAATACTGTGGGGTAAAAGGAAAGGAAGGAAACTCATCCATAAACTGTTGTCAGAAAAGAGTTAAATTTCAAAGAAATTTCAGCTGAGGGGACTACTCAAAGGTTTAGAGCCCACATTCATACTCACTCACATGCCTCAAGCCAGGGGAATTTAATCAACTTGGTTTGGATGAATTGTGCCCCTGGTCTCAGGGATTATATCATAGGAATACTAATTTCCTGGTCGTGACCATTGTGCTGTGCAAATGCTCATCTCTGCTCTGGAAGATGCTTCCATCCTAGGATTTTTGTCTCAAGGTTCATAAGGGCAATTGGGCTGTGACTTTTCTTTCAATACTCTTTCCAGGTTTGTGTCACGGTGGCCTTATGAGTTGGGGGTGACTTTGTTTTCTGATACCAACTAGAATATGTTGTGTATAGTTGACTTTTTCCCTCCCTCAAATATGTGGACAAATGCATGATGAAGCCTGTTGAACCTAAAAGTTCTTTTTGTGGCAAGGTTTTAAATTATGAATTTAACTTCTAAAATGGATATAGAGATAGTCATCATCTCTGTTTGCTTTCGGATCAGTTATGGTAGTTTGTGTTGTTCTAGGAATTTGTTGCAAGTAAATTTTTTGATTTACTGGTTTAAAGAGATTTACATTTATTAATGATCTTTTAAGTATTTTTGTGATTATTTCACCAGAATTTTACCAAATTTATTCATATCTTAAAAGATACATCTTTTGTCTCTATTGATCCTCTCCATTAAATGTTGTTTTCTATCTCATTAACCTCTGCTCTAATTATAATTAATTTTCCTTTGTTTTCTTTGGAGATAATGTACTATTCTTTTTCTCACTTCTTGAGATGGATATATAACTCATTAGTTTTAAATCCTTCTTAATTTCTAAGCTATACATTTAAGGCTGATGAATTTTCTCTCACATTATTTTTCTAAAGCTGTAGTAAATATTTTTCCAAAAAAAAAAAATTGATGGGGACCAAAGGGAGGCTCAAACTTTACCAGTACAATGACCACTTATCTACCTCATCCTGAATTGTACCCCACATCTTTAAAATAAAATTTTAAAAATGAAAGTTCAAATGACAAAAATAAATAAATAAATTGGTATCTTACTGTACAAAAGTACCAGAGGGATAGAGGGGGATTTGTTAAGGTATATAAAATTACAGCTGGGTAGGAGAAATAAGTTCTAGTATTCTCTAGGACATTAGGATGGCTATAGTTAACAATAATATAATACATAGTTGCAAATATCTAGAAGGAAGATATTGCATATTTTCAATAAAGACATTATAAACGTTTGAGATGATGGACATGCCAATTGCCCCAATCTGATCACTGTACATTAATCAAAACATCACTATGTACCCCATGAACATGTACAATTATAATTTGTCAATAAAAAATGAAAATAACTATGTTTAGTCTGTGTGGCAGAAAAATATTAATATCTAATATCATTGTAATGAAAACCAATAATAAAATACTTCTAATGAAAATCAATAATAAAACAGCAAATAGAACAATAAAAAAGACAATAATAATCTCAAGATTAACATTACTATATAAATTGTTACTATAAAACAAATCAATAAATATATCACCCTTACTAATATGAGAAATTGTTTACTTACTAATAATCACAGAAATTGAAATGAAATCAAGATGGGCATGCCATTTTCAATTACTACAAAGAGAAATTCTATTTTATTATTTATTTATATTTATATTTTTTGAGTTGGAGTCTCACTCTGTCGCCCAGACTGGAGTGCAGTGGCCACTCCCAGCCACTGCAGCCTCGACCTGCTGGGCTCCGGTGATCCTTCCGCCTCAGCCTTCCAAGTAGCTGGAACTACAGGTGCGTGCTACCACGCCCGGCTAATTTTTTGATTTATTGTAGACATGAGGTCTCGCCAAGTTGCCCAGGCAGGTCTTGAACCCGCGGGCTCAGGCAATCCACTCACCTCGGCCTCCCAAAGCGCGGGATTACAGGCTAAGCCACCGAGCCCGGCTCGAGAAATTCTGTTTTAAAATAATATCTAGTTTTTGCAAGTGCAGATTGAAATAATAATCTCATATACTGTTAAAGAAAAGATAATAATAAAGTGCGAATTCATTAAGCACAAAAGCAAAGAGAATTGAGCCATAGAGGCAAGAGTATATTTCTGGAATTAAGTTGAGTAAAACACCCAAACATCTGGTCCGGGTGGGGAAGTACACACTTGTAGAAGTTGAAGAAAGAACCCTAATGATGTATAGAGGTCAAGTTATAAATTAGTAGAGACTATTGTGTATAAGCAGACGTTAAAATGCAAGACTCATAGAAATGGACATTTCCCGCCCCCCCCCCGCGAAATTATACATCTAATTCAAGAGAACGGAATATACTAATAAGACATTAGGTTGAGCTTGTTGCAAAGGCTCATGCCTGTAATTTCAGCACTTTGGGAGCCTGAGGTGGGAGGATGGCTTGAGGCCAGGAGTTTGAGACAACATAATGATAACATAACGCGACTCTATTTCTTAAAAATAATTTTAAAAATTAGTCAGATGTGTTGGGGTGCACCTGTAATCACAGCTACTCAGGAGGCTAAGATGAGAGGATTGCTTGAGGCAGGGAGTCCAAAGCTGCAGTGAGCTATGATCATGTGACTGCACTTCAGCCTGGGAGACAGACCAAGACCTCTGAGAGAGAGAGAGAGAGAGAGAGAGAGAGTTGATAGAAGGAGAGAAAGAAGAGAGGAGAGGGGAGAAGAGAAGGCAGATTCTCAGGTCCTAACCAAGACCTGCTGATGGAAACCCTGAGATGGGACCAAGCAGTCTGGTTTAACAAGCCCTCCAGGTGATTATAGAGCATGCTAAAACTTGAGAACCTATGCTCCAGCAAAGTATCTGCCAATCCATACCCCACCCATATTATCAGTTGGTTTCTGTGAAACTGGATGCCTCTTTGATTTAACATGTACTAAATTTCCACTCTCCACCACGTGTTATTTACATTGTCATTACAGTTGTGAATGGTTTTTTCCCTCTCTTTTCTAACATTGCTTGCAGATACATAAGAAAGCTAATGGGGGGGGCGGCAGGGGAAGACACACTTCATCAATAAAGTTACCTGATCTCAAACCAGGTGATGTGGAAACCAAAGTGAGGCCCAAACTTTTCTGTACAATGACCATTTGTATACCTAACCCTGAATTGTACCCCACATGTTTAAAATAAAGATTAAATAAAAAAAAAGAAAGCTGATGATACTGATTAGTTGTGAGTTGACTTGCCTTAGTGTTTTAAGCAAGCAATCATATCAGTTGCTGATGGTGTTCAATTTTGTTTTTGATTTCTATTATTATCTCATTTACTTTTCTCATCTTATGACCTTTTTGAATGATCAGAAATAATGTTAAATAATAACAATAGCAGCAGGCATGGTTTTTCCTTTTTGCTTGCTATTTTTGTTTTTTAGAGTTTAATGATGGATATTGGTTTAACACTCAGTGTCACACAGATAGTAGTATTCCTCTACATGACTGAAATTCTATTCTGTCCTCCCCCATCAATTACTGTTGAATTTTTATTTTATTCTATGTTATTCTTTTGCAGAAACAGGGTCTTGCTACGTTGCCCAGGCTGGTCTTGAACTCCTGGGCTCAAGCTATCCTCCTGCCTCAGCCTCCCAAAGTGCTGGGAGTTACAGTTGTGAACCATCATGCCCAAACTATTAAATGAATTTTAGTTCATGTTAAAAATCATGAATTTTGTCTGCATTGCTCTATTCATGCAAACTGATTATCTGACTGCAGTCTTAACCTCCTGGGTTCAAGCAATTCTTCCTCAGTCTCCCAAGTAGCTGGGACTACAGGTGTGTGTCACCATGCCCAGCTACTTTTTTGAGAATCTGTGTTTCTAGCAGGTTTCCAGGTGATACTAATATTGCTGCTCTGGGTCCCCCCCACCCACTTTGAGAACTTCCATACTTAGAGAAGAACAAGGAAGGTGTTAGCAGGAAAGTTGGAAACGCTTAAGGCAGTGATATACTTGCAAGAGTGCCAATTCCTGCTGACATTAAGAAAGTCGCTAGTTTTCAGAATGAAAGGCCATCAGAGGTGGAGGTGACAGAAAACAGTTGCAACAGACTCTAAAAAGACATAAACAAACAGGAAAATAACCCCAGAAATTTTAAAAAATCATCATGGGATGTCATCAACCCTCCATTTTTGTTCCTCTGTTTCTGTTCCTTCCCACACAATATTTTAAATCCTTTTCATATTCACTAGGACATTAGGACACACTCAGCTGGCATTGCTTTAAAAAATGCTTGTACGACCTCTTCTCCTCCAACTGTCTGATGCTGAAAACTGACTCTAGCAGGGAAAGGCAGGTAGACGGAACTTGTCATGAAGTCATCCTAACTCACGTCTCTGTGGGCACAAGTGTGGGCTCCCCCTGGCCAGGTATCAGGAAATTGACCAGGAGAGCAATTCTAAGGATGTACTTAAGGTTTCTCAAACCCCAGGGGTCTGATTTCTCATCATGGTTTCTTATTAAATAAATTGTTTCAGTGATGTTCTGCTTTCCAAGCCATTCAGCTCCCTTAGGACAAAGAGTAAGTGGTAGAAAGAAACCACGTGTTCTGATTCTGTCTCCAAGAAGGCAACTTTGGAGCCAAGGGGATCGTTCTGCCCCTTCCCAACCCATGGGGACTCTTTCTTCTTGGAAAAGCTTTCATCACTTTGGGTTTGACTTTGAGATAATGAGGTTCTCCCTCAGGAAGAACCCGTCTCCCTATAGTCCTAGTACCTAGAGTCTCAAAGTAACGCAAAATAAAAGAGAGGGTGCGGTGGCTCATACCCATAACCCCAGCACTTTGGGAGGCTGAAATGGGAGGATCCCTTGAGTTCAAGATCAGCCTGGGCAACATAGAAAGACCCTATCTCTGTTATAATAAAAAATTTAAAACAGAAAATGGAGATGCATCTGTCAGTGAATTCTCCGTGGCTGTATCGGCTATGTGGTGGTTGTAGAGAAAGTCTTGTTTCAAGAGAGGGAGTGTCAACCATGTAAAATAATGTTATAAGGCCAGGTAAAATAAAGGCTGAACGATATCTGTTGCATTTAGTAGCATGGACAACGTGAGAAAGAGCAACTTTGAAAGAGTAATGGTGAGGAACTTGCTTTTAGTTGGTTTGGGAGAGACTGGACAATGAGAAATTTAAAAAAATTTTTTTTTTTACTGTGGAAAAATATACTTAACAAAATGCATTATCTTACCTATTTTTCAGTGTATGTTTCAGTTAGTACTGAATCCATACATAATGTTGTGCAAACATCACCTTCTTCCATCTCTGTAACTCTTTTCACTTTGTAAAATCGCAATTCTCTCCTCATGAAACACTCCGTTTCCATTCCCTCTCCCTTCAGCCCCTGGCACCCACCATTCTACTTTCTGTCTCTATGATTCTGACTACTCTAACTACCTCATATAGTTGAAAGCATGCTGTATTTGTCTGTTTGTGACTGGCTTAATTCACTTAGCATAATATTCTTGGCCAGCTAAGTGGCTCAGCCTGTAATCCCAGCACTTTGGGAGGCCAAGGTGAGTGGATTGCCTGAGCCCGCGGGTTCGAGACCAGCCTCGGCACCTTGGCAAGACTTGGTCTCTGCAATAAATAAAAATTAGCTGGGCATGGTAGCACATGCCTGTGGTTCCCGCTACTTGGAAGGCTGAAGTGGAAGGATCGCCAGAGCCCAGCAGGTCGATGCTAGGGTGGCCATAAGCATGCCACTGCACTCCAGCCTGGGTGACAGAGTGCGACTCCAACTCAAAAAACCCCTCCAAAAACCCAAAAAACCCCCAGCATAATATTCTCAAGGATTATCCATGTCGTAGCATGCATCCAAACGTTCTTTTTTAAGGCCACAAAATATTCCATTGTATGTATATACCATATTTTGTTTACTCATTCATTCACTGATGACTGATAGATCTTTTAAAATTAAAATTATTAATACAAGTATAACAATCTGTGGGGGGCCAGGCTTGGTGGCCCAGCCTGTAATCCCAGCACTTTGGGAGGCTGAGGCAAGTGGATTGCCTGAGCCTAGGTTTGAGACCAGCCTGGGCAACTTAGCAGGACCTCGTCTCTACAATAAAACCCCAAAACTAGCTGGGCATAGTAGCACATGCCTGTAGTTTCGGCTACTTGGACGGCTGAGGCGGAAGGATCGCTGGAGTCCAGCAGGTCATGGCCGGGAGCGTGCCACTGTGCTCCAGTCTGGGCAACAAAGCGAGACTCCGACTCAAAAAAAAAAAAAAAGTAGGGCAACCCTTTCAGGCCCCCGCCCACTGCGGGAACTTTTCTGTCCTCTCAATAAAACCTGCTTTCTCACTTAAAAAAAAAAATCTGAAACCGCACAAATGAAGAAAAACCAAAAGAAGAATATGGGTCTTACACAGACCCCTGGGAGATCAGACAATGAGAAAACAGATTCTGGAACACAGACAATGAAGAGTCCCCAGAATGACTGGCTACATGCAACAAACCCAGACATCAAGACATTAATGGAGAGAATTTAAAAAATTGAGGAGAGACAAGAGGAAAATAGGAAGGAGCTGTTGTCAGAAATGACAGCAGTAAAGAATACTGTGATGGAAATGAACAACAGACTAATAAGCATGGAAAGCAGAATCAGCCAAGCCGAAGAAAGAATCTCAGAGCTCGAAGACCAAAACACAGAACTAACCCAAACTGTCAAAAGCATAGAAAAGAAGCTCAAAAAGACAGAACAAAACCTGCAAGAGATGAATGA
>NW_007249166.1:0-1737 GCF_000164805.1 Carlito syrichta
CTGTAGTTCTCTTTCTTTGTTGGATCTTTACCTGGCTTGGGTATCAATGTGATGTTGGCTTCGTAAAATGATTTGGGGAGAGTTCCATCTTTTTCAATTGCCTGGAATACCTTCAGTAGGATTGGTATCAGCTCCTCCTTAAATGTCTTGTAGAATTCTGCTGGAAAGCCATCTGGACCAGGGCTTTTTTTTGGAGGAAGTTTTCTTATTACGTGGTCGATTTCCTTGATTGTTATTAGTTTATTTAGGGTCTCAATTTCTTCTTGTTCCAACCTAGGTAGGTTGTGTGATGTCAGAAAGTCTTCCATTTCCTTCTGGTTTTCAAGTTTGTTTCCATACAAGTGTACGTAGTAGTCTCTAATGATCTTTTGTATTTCTTCAGGGTCAGATGTGACTTCATCTTTTGTGTTTCTGATTATGCTTATTTGTTTTTTTTTTTCGTTTTTTCTTGGTCAGTCTAGCTAGGGGACCATCAATCTTGTTTACCCTTTCGAAGAACCAGCTTTTTGTTTCATTGATTTTTTGTATTATCTTTTTGTCTTCTATGTCCTGGATTTGGGCTTTTATTTTGGTGATCTGGATTCTTCTGCTGAAATTAGGGTTTTTGTGGTCTTGCTTTTCCAGCTTCTTTAGGTGGCTTGTTAGGTTGTCAATTTCTGTTCCTTCCATTTTCCTCCTGTGTGTTTGTAGGGATATAAATTCCCCTCTTATTACAGCTTTTAAGGCATCCCAGAGATTTTGGTAAGATGTTTCTTTATTTTCATTTGTTTCCAGGTATCTTTTGATCTCTATTTTGATGTCATCATTGACCCAGGAGTTATTTAGCATCATGCTGTTTAGTGTCCATGTCTTTGTGGGTTTTGGGGGGACTTTGTTGGTGTCAATGTTTATTTTTATTCCACTGTGGTCCGAGAAGGTGCATGGTAGAATTTCAGTCCTTTTAAATTTGCTTATATTGATTTGTGTCCAATTATGTGGTCGATCTTAGAATATGTTCCATGTGGTGATGAGTAGAATGTGCATTCTGTGGTCTTTGGATGGAGTGTTCTATAGGTATCAATTAAGTCCATTTGGTCCAGAGTCTCATTGAGGTTCCGGATCTCCTTGCTGATTTTTTGTCCTGATGATCTGTCTAAGATTGTGAGTGGTGTATTAAAGTCCCCAGTTATTATGGTGTTTGAGTCAATGTCTTTCTTTAGTTTTCCTAGAAGTTGCCTTATGAATGTTGGTGCGCCTATGTTGGGTGCATATATGTTTAGGATAGATATTTCTTGTTGATGGAGTGAACCTTTTATCATTATGTAGTGGCCCTCTGTATCTTTTTTTAATTTTTGATAGCTTAAATGGTATTTTGTCTGAAATTAGGATCGCGACTCCTCCTTTCTTTTGTGTTCCATTCGCCTGAAAATTTGTTTCCCATCCTCTTACTTTGAGTCTGTGTATGTCCTTTCTAGTGAGATGGGTCTCTTGAAGGTAGTATATTGCTGCTGGGTGATATTTTATCCATTTTGTCATTCTAGGTCTTTTCAGTGGTGCGTTTTGTTCATTCACACGCAGACTAAATATTGAAATGTGAGAGTTCATCCCTATCATGGAGTTCTTATTGAGTTGTTGTTCTTACACTTGTTTTTTTCTTTTTTCTTTTTCTTTTTTGTCTTTCTTTTGGTTTTGGGGTTGGTTCGTGTATATTTTATTCTTTTCCCTGTACTCTTGTGAAGAACGTTGTTCTTTTTTCCT
>NW_007249166.1:2882-6389 GCF_000164805.1 Carlito syrichta
AGATTTTTCTCCCTTTACCCCTTTCCCTCCCCCTCTTCAATTCGTTTTTGAGGGAAGGTGGGGTTGCTTTTATTTCTCTTCTGCAATGACCTGTTCTTCCTTATGAGGGTCTTCTGGTTTTGTTCACTTTTCCCTCTGCTTTACAGTCTGTCTATTCAGCAGTTTGCAGTCTTGGTCCCATCTATCAGGTGAGAACGAGACACAGGCTTTTTTTTTTTCTTCTTGAGTTGGAGTCTCACTCTGTCGCCCAGACTGGAGTGCAGTTGCTGCTCCCGGCCACCGTAGCCTCGCCTCCACATGTTCTTATCCTTATGTGGTAGCGTAAAAAAGTGGGTCTCATGAAGATAGTAGATCAAGGGTTAACAGAGGCTGGGACAAATGGAGGAGATGAGGAGGGGGAAAAAAGGAATATAAATGTACTTACTATCACAGAACTGTACATTTAAAAATAGTAAATTTAACCTCAATAAAAATTAAATTTAAAATACTTCAGGTGCCCAAGCCTTACACTCAGAGATTCTTAGTAATTAGCCTATAATGGTATCACAGTGTTTTAAAAAAATGCTGTCTATTTCATTCTTTTCCAGTTTCTTTTCGCCCATTCAGGCTGTCTCTATTCTTTCACCAAGTTCTTCCCATGCAGTTGATTTATAATTCTCAGTGAGCTTTGGTGAAACATCAGTTACTCAGTTAACAAATTTATTTTACACTTAATTCTAGGTATATGTTAATGCCTGTCTTCAGGAGTTGATGAACACTACTTCATTACAGGGCATTATTATTCCAGTTTCAGAGGTTTGCTACATAGCAGTTCCACATTCTACATTGCTGTCTTCATATTTTTCTCTTATTTTATTTTATTTTAAAGATGTGGGATACAATTCAGGGTTAGGTATACAAACGTTGATTATGCAGGTACCCTTGTTGATGAGGTGTGACCCTCCCTCCCCCAGCAGTTTCCCACTACTGCCAATCCCTTTCTCATAGTATTATGATAATTGTTCAAGGTCCACTTATGAGTGAGAACATATGGTACTCTGTTCTTTCTGTGATAGATCACTGAGTATGATCAACTCTAAAATTCATCCAAGTTGCTGCAAAGTCCACATGTTTATCCTTCCTTATGGCTGCATAACATTCCATTGTGTGTATGAACCACATTTTTAAAAATCCAGTCCAGCTTCGATGGGTAGCATGTTTGGTTCCATGTTTTTGCTATTGTGAATAGAGTCATGGCAAACAAACGTGTGCAGATAACTTTTTTGTAGAATATTGAGTTCCTCTGGGTATGTTCCCAATAGGGGAATTACTGGGTCATATGGAAGGTCAATTTCTAGTTCTTTCAGAAATCACCACACTGTCTTCCAAAGAGGTTGCAGTAGTTTGCATTCCCACCAGTAGTGTAGAAGTATTCCTTTTTCTCTGCATCCTCATCAGCATTTATTGTTGTTTGTCTTATTATTGATGGCCATTCTTACTGGGGTTAGGTGGTATCTCAATGTGGCTTTGATTTGCAATTCTCTGATGATAAGTGAGGCTGAGCACTTTTTCATGTTGTCTGCCTGTATATCTTCCTTTGAGAACTGCCTATTCATGTCTTTTGCCCACTTTTTAATGAGGCTGTTTGTGTTTTTTTTTTCCTTTTGGCGTGTTTGAGTTCCTTGTATATCCTAGACACTAGGCCTTTGTCAGATATACAGTTGGCAAATAGTTTTTCCCTTTCTGTGGGCTGTCTCCCTGCTCTCTTGACAGTTTCTTTTGCTTTGCAGAAGCTCAGTTTGATGAGGTACCACTTGTCTATCTTATTTCTTATGGTATGGGTACTTAGGACTCTGGTCAGGAATTGGTTGCCAGTTTCAATTTCCATAAGGGTGTCTCCTGTGTTTTCTAAGATTCTTAATGTTTGAGGTTTTATGTTTAGGTCTTTGATCCATTTAGAGTTAATTTTTGTGTATTAATTTAGTTAATAGTGATAGGTAGGTGTCCTCTTTCAATCTTCTGCATGTGGTCAGTCATTTTTCCCAGCACCATTTACAGAATAGGTTCCCCTCTCCCCAGTGGTTGTTGTTGGAGACTTTGTCAAAGATGAGTTGGTTGAGACATTGAGACTTTGCTTCTGGAATCTCTATCCTGTTCCATTGGTCTATATGCCTGTTCTTGTACCGATACCAGACTGTTTGGTAACTGTAGCCTTATAGTAAAGTTTGAAGTCTGGAAGTGTGATACTTCCTGCTTTGTTTCTTTTCCTAAGGATTGTTTTGGCTATTTGTGGTCATTTATGTTTCCATATGAGTTTCTGTATTGTCATTTCCGGGTCTGAGAAGAATGATGTTGGTAATTTAATGGGTATTGCATTGAATCTGTAGATTGCCTTTGGTAGGATGGACATTTTAACAATGTTGATTCTTCCTATCCATGAGCATGGAATATTTTTCCATTTGTTTTTGTCTTCTTGGATTTCTTTGAGTAGAGTTTTGTAGTTCTCATTGTAAAGGTCTTTGACTTTTGACTTCTCTGGTTAGAAAGATATCGAGATATTTCATTTTCTTTTTTTGGTGACTATTGTGAACAGGATTGTGCTTTTTACTTGGGTCTCTGCCTGTTTGTTGTGGTGTATAGGAATGCAACTGTCTTTTGCACATTTATTTTGTACCCTGAGACTTTTCCAAAGTCTTTTATCAGTGCAAGTAGGTTTTTGATAGATTCTCTTGGATTTCCAAGGTATAGGATCATATCATCAGCAAAGAGGAATAACTTCACTTCCTCTTTTCCTATTTGGATACCCTTGATTTCCTTCTCTTGTCTAATCATCCTAGCTAGAACTTCCAACACAATTAACAAGAGGGGTGAGAGTGGGCAGCCTTGTCTTGTTCCAGTTTTCTCATCATACTTTTCCAAAAAAAAAGCAGAACAGCCCTGGGTCTGAATTGAGAACTAATGTCTGATGTCTCCTATTCTTGACAGGTTAGAAATCTGTCTCTGTACATCTGATTTCCTTCCAAATTTATACATATAGCGGGTGTCAAAAAAATGTATACACATTTTAAGGAAAACTGTATTAAAATTGTAATACTCAATATATACTGATAACAAAAGACGAATACAAGTCATGTTTACTTCTGCAATTATAAGAGGTACTCAAAGTGGTTACCATCAGCATTCCAGACACTTCTGATGACAGCAAGCTAAAAGTAAGACATAGATAACATCTCTTAAAATGTGTGTATATTTTTGTCACCCTTGGTGTGTATATTTACACACACATACATTTGTGTATATACCCAAATATACATTTGGGTCCAAACATATGCACATACGCATTTGGGTTTAAGCATTGGAAAGGCAAACCCCAAAGATATTCAAGATTTATCAGGCCGGGCTCGGTGGCTCAGCCTGTAATCCCGCGCCTTGGGAGGCTAAGGTGAATGAATTGCCTGAGCCCGTGGGTTCCAGACCCGCCTGGGCAACTTGGTGAGACCTCATCTCTACATAAATCAAAAATTTAGC
>NW_007249166.1:6469-96340 GCF_000164805.1 Carlito syrichta
CAAAAAAAAAAAAAAAAAAAGATTTACCAGGAAAAAACAAAGATTGATGTTTCTGGGTGGCTTCACTTATTCTGGGCCTTCTAATCTAATCTTGGCTGTAGAAATAATATTGTAGTAAAATGATAGGGAACACCAAACATTTTGGGGCACTCTGTCCACACCTGATTCAGTCAATCAGTGATGGCTATCTGGCCCAATGTTATGACCTCAATATGCCTCTCTCAGGAATTTGAAATGGAAACTGGGATTCTGCCATAGATAGGAGTAGATCAGATAAAATACTGACATGTAGAACTCAGAGAATTCATGTTAATGGCAAAGCACTAATGTCTAGGTAAGGAACCCTGGGAGTAGTGTGATTCCCATCTTTCCTGTGGCTTTCCTGGCCAGATTTTACTTGAATTCTAGCAGGCCCATAACTTAGAAAACTCCTCTTTACTTAAGCTAACTCTGGGCAATTTTTGTTCTTATCAAATATATAATCTGTGAGAAAAATTGATTTTGCTTAAAAAAATAAAATAAAATGTATCTCCTTGCAAAAATATAGCAGACATTCTCTCCTGAGCTACACTCCTGAGCTACAGATCACATACAGAGACTTGTGGCTGAAGCTGAGGAAGAAACAGAGCAAGTCTATCTCATTTTATCAAGGAGGGAAGGGACATGGAATGAGAACAGAAAAGCCTGGCTTATTCCCAAAGGGAAAGGGCAGAAGGGAAAAGGAGACAACGACTTTTGTTCTCTTCTTGCTCCTCACTGACTACCAACTTTCTGGCTGCCACAAAGACGAGCTGGGTTGCTTCCTGCCCTGAGAGCTTCTTCTCTGGGAACTGAGAAAGAAAATAAAGCCACAACCAAACTGGCTGACACCTTTGCCAAGGCAATAAATTGCATTTCATGGGAAAGGTGAGCGCATCCAAGGTCAGTTATCACTAACAAAAAACTGTGCAAGATATGAAAATTCCTTTTATAGGTGGCTTAGGAACCAAAATAGAACAACTGTTGAAAGTTTCATGTATTTGTATGTAGAATGTGTGTGATTTGTGTGTATGTACACACCTGCCACTTACTGTGAGTGCTTGAACAAGTTACTTGACTTCTTTGAGGCTTAATTTCTTCATCCATTAAAAAAAGAGATAACAAAAATCTATGCCATATTGTGAGACTTAAATGCCCTAAAGTATCATGCCTAGCATACATAAGCACTCCATAAGCGGCAGCTATTTTTAAAAAAAATTAAGTTGGACATAGGGAGTCATGTCTGGTCCTACAAGATCCCTTCTAGTCCCTTGCTGGTTGAGTACGATAGAAGGCGCTATCAACATTAAACATAGCCCTCCACTTTGAAGACAGAAACCCCACAGCTTTCTTTTGGCACAGTATCTTTCCCTTTGTAGCAGTGTTGTTGAAGGAACACAGCAGAAGAGAAAGCACTAGGGAATGGGCCCATGTGCACATCAGCACTTGGCCTCCTTTGCCTCTGGAGCAGAGACTGACCAACTTAGGGTTTTATATTTAATAGAGCCAATATTTTAAAATCAGATTTTATATTTTAAAAAGTCTAGAGTTCTGTACCCTCTTGAAAAGTAAGAAATCAGGCCCCCCTGAGCCCTCCTTCCTCTCAGTAGCTGCTACCTCTTTCAGTTTAAGCACACAGTGTTCAGTTTGCCATAGTCCCCACCACTCCTTATTGCTTTCTCCCTCATTTATAGACCTTGCCAGACCCCATGAGTATCTGTAGCACCTGGTCTAGAGCCACATACTTAGCTACTTTCTCAGCTAAGTTCTTATTCTTCACTAGCCCTTTATTTTGTAAGAAGAAAATCAGCATGGGTCCTACCATGAAGTTCTTATTAGAATAATGCTACAAGAAGAGATCAGGACAATCTTGCCTTCTAGGCTCCTTTTCTTCACCAATAGGAAAAGAGCACTGGGTTGGGAGTCTGGAACCTGGAGTGTGTGAATTCATTGCCCTCCCACCCCCATGACACCTCTCTGGATTTCAATCTCCTCTCTTGTGAATTGGGAGGATTAGGGGAGAGTAACCCAGGCTTAGTCTGGTGCTAACTTGTCTTACAACAGAGCCAGTAACTCTGGTTCTATTGGGAACAGAACTATGTGATGACTCCAGGGGCCTTGGTCATTGTTCAGAGTTTGGTCATGACCTTGATTTCCTATTGTGGACAGGTAGAGCTGAAAACTCCCAGGCCTCAGAGCCCCAGCATTAACAGGAAAATTAACTAGAAACCTTTGTTTCTTGCTGGGATGGCTCATTTTCAACCCAAAGATGCATGGTGGGTGGGTGTCAGAGAAAGTGGCTAGGGCCAGGAAAGCAGTAAAAACTTGAAGGAAAGAAAAAAACATTAAGAGCAGAATGAATGGGTTGGGGGCAGAAAGAGGAGGTGAAGAGAGACAGGCGCCTCGTTAAAGAGTTGCAGAATTCCGGACTTAAATTAAATCCTGGGGAATAAAACCACTAAAAAGGGTCATCAATTTGTGTGACTTATTCTGGTGCCACCCAAGCTCCTGGAGGCATTTATAGCCCCTGGTCTGCCCTCCCTGCAGGTGCTCTGTCAGAGTGCTCTGCTCACTTGCTCTTCCTGTCCCTCTTCTCCCTCCCTCTCCAAGCCCTGGCTGCTTCCAAATGAGCCCTCCATTCTGTAAGCCCTTTTCTTAGATTGCATCTAATGTAAAATGTTCCACTAGAATAATTTTGTTTTCATTTCATCAAGGAATAGAAAAGAACTGAGATGCTTTGAAAAAGTAGCCAAGCCAAGGCAGTTGTAATAAGCTAGAGGGTGGGGTAATAAGAAAGATTTAACACAGACTGAAAACAAAGAAAAAGTGAGAGAGAGAGAGAGAGAGAGAGACTGACCTCAGGGGAGTGGGTTTTTTCAACATCCCTCTTAAATTCTAGGAAAAGTGGGCCCACTGCCATGACCTCCCCCATTAACAATGTCCATAAAGTGGTCCTGGAATATCCTACAGCTGGTACCTTAGATGAATGACCCTGATGAGAAGGTCTCAGTAGTGTTCTAACTGGCCTGTTGGTTGACAGCTGGGGAAACCTATGTTTCTAAAAGAGTATTAAGAAGTCTTTGGTCTTTTGATAAATCATGCCAGGGCTCCACTTGACCTGAAACTGCAAGCCACATAGCCCCCTGGCAATGAGACCCCAGGGAGATTAAACCCAGGCAACTCATGACGGGAGAGTGGCCCTCCTCTAATCCAGAGCTCTGGAAATTTCTTTGGGAGGATGAAGTGGAAGAGAGTAGTTCCCACCACTGATAATGAAAGCGTTTTACTTGATCATGGTGATCACTTGCATGCTTGACCCCTCCAGTCCACCCTCCTTGCTGCAGCCTGAGTTGCCTGGGAAACTTGAATCGGATTCAGTCAGAGGAGACTCTCATATGCTGAAAACACTTTAGTGACTTCTTATCTTTAAGAATTAGACTAAATCCTTAACATGGCCCTAGGAGGGTAACCATAATATATCCTGTCATGCAAACCAAGACAGGGTTAAGAGTAAAAGGGGACACTATTCCTAATTTGCTAGAGAAACAGGGGTAAACGAGGACTTCCCTTGGTAAACTGAGATGAGTGGTCATTCCCTCATTCAAGCTCTGCATGGTCTGACCCCTAGTCTCCCTCTCCAGCTACGCCTGAGCTGCTTTCCTGGCCTTCCTTCATGCCCCAGAAATCTTCATGCTCTTTCCTATTACAGGACCCTTTGCACATGCTAGTCCCTCTACCTGCAATCCCTTTGGCCATCTTGAGCCAGGTAACTGTAATTCATCACTCACATCTCAGTTTAAACACCACTTTGGAGAGAGGATTTCCCCTACCTTCTCTTTCTCCCCCACAGCAAGCCCAGGTGAGATTTCCTTTTCATGTATTCCCAAAGAAGCATGTTCCTTTCCATTAGATCCTGTATCACCCTTTGTGGGTATTTGCTCACTTGTGTAATAACCTGATTGCTTGTTTCATTTGTCAAACTGAACTCCATGAGACCAGGGAATGGGTATGTTCTGCTCACATAATGCACTTAGCACTCAGCACAGTGCCTAGAATATAGTAGGTGCTCGATCACTCCGTGACAAACTAATGATGGCTTTTCTAGAATTAGCAGAGAAACTCATTTTACACCCAACTCCCCAAGTCTGCATCCATTATATATCCAGTCCTCATGCCGCCTCTGCCTACTCCAGGGAACTCATCCTTCCTCCTGTCCTTCCCTCCACCATTTTTCTTCCCAGCCCAGAGTTATGTACAGCCTGGGATTGTATGTGCACTGGATTGAATCCTACTTTGGAACATTTTGAAGGATTTCATGGGTAGCATTCAAGTCTCTCCAACTAATGTAAGCTTGAGAACACAAGCCTCAGAGGTGAAGGGAATCTCCAGGCTCATTCAACTCTATAACTCTTTCTTTTCTACCCTAATCAACCCAAGACATGTGTACCCTCTCTGCAGACTTTAGCTCAGTGTCTAAGAATACATATCAGAAGACAGATTGACCAGGCATGGTGACTCATGCCTATAATCTAGCACTTTGGGAGGCAGTGGCAGGAGAATCACTTAAGCCCAGGAGTTTGAGACTAACCTAGGCAATATAGCAAGATCTTTTCTCTATGAAAAAAATAAACTAATTTGTTAATTTTGAAAAATAAGACATTGCCTGGGTTTCAAATCCTAGTTCTGCCAATCATTAGCTGGGTAGCTTTGGGTAAGTTGCTTTACTTCTCTGTGTCCTCATCTGTAAAATGGAGATGATAATTTTACTACCCTTGTAAGATGGTTTGCAGGATTAGTTCATGCTTGTAGAGCATGAGAATAGAGGCAGACATATACTAGGTATATAATGTGCAATCGCTATATTATCAGGAATTGCTAGCAGTGATTCTGGGGATGGGGTGATGGTAGATTTTAAATCTCAAAATGACTCACAAATCATTTGAACATACATTTACTGGGAGATGACTATCCCCAGTCTCTCCCACACACTGTCATGGAAACCACTGCCCTAGTGACTAGAGTGTAGCCAATGCAAAGACAGAGAAATCTAACCAGAAAAATCAGAGAAATGAAACAAGCCAATCTCATCAGACACAGCTTCAGACATTTAGTCATTCAACAAGCATTCCATGAGGCTCTAAAGACTAAGTCAGGGACCACATCTCTTTTGTCCACAAATGTACTCCCAGGACCTGGTATGGTCCAGGCACAGAGTGTGTTCCCAATAAACTTTTTACCCATTGACTACTCTGTGCAGGAATTGATCTAGCCCAAGGAGATCTGATGGTAAGTAAAAAAGACACAGCCTCTGCCACAGGAAGTTTACAATCTAGCTAGAGAGATACAGACCTCAAGAGGCCATTACCTTACAGTATGATAAGTGGGGACTGGGGGAAGTACAGGGTGTTATGAGATCACTTAGGGGGAGCTCCCAACTCAGAATTGGGGAGTCAGGGAAGGTTGTCTGCAGGAAGAGAGACTTGATATGTAACTCTTAGATATGAAGGGTGAGAAGAAGTTAGTCGGAAGTGATGGAGAAGGAAGGATGCTACAGGCAGATGGAATAGCATGTGCCATGGCTCAGTGGCAAGAGAGAATGAGATATCCAAGGAATTGAAAGAATGTGGGGCAGCAGAATGGTTGGAGATGAGGAAGAGTGTTAGGAGAGAGCTTGGTAAGGGAGACCAGGCCACTTTACGCAGGGTCTAGCAAGCAACACTAAGGCATTTGGACTTTATCCTAAAGAAAAATATCCAACAGATATTTATTAAGTAACTTCTATGTGTCAAGACAGGGTTAGGCATTGGGAATAGGGAGGAAAGCAAACAGACACAATCCTTGTCCTCATGGACTTTGCAATCTAGTGCAGGTACAGACATGAATCCAATAATCACTGAACAAATAAATGTGTAATCATAAAAGGAGATAAATGATCCAAAATGGCTATGCTCGGACCTCTCTGTGACACTGGAAATGTCCTATGCCTGGGCCCTGTCCAGCACAGTATAGCCATATGTGGCTTGTGGGCACTTAAAATGTGACTAAAATGACTCAAGAATTAACTGTTTAATTTTACTTAATTTTTGTCAGCTTAAATTCAAATTTAAAAAACAGTAGCTACCCCATTGGACAACACAGAAAAGAATGAACTCAGGTCTCAACATCAGTCATTTTGAGATTTTATTTTAAATCTCTCCTCCTACCCACCACATCCTGAGAGTCACTGCTAGAGTTTTCTTGATAACAGTCATCGTTTAGTGTACACCTAGCATGTGTCAGCGAGCACATAACTAAAGAAGCTGGTCTCAACTAGGGGATTGGGGAAAGTGTTCCTGGGGGAAGTGATACAAGTTAGGGCCTCAGTTATGGGGTAGCAGACCCTGTGTATGGGCTTATCTTAATACCCTTAATATGCAAGGGAAAGAACACTAAACTAGAACACACAAGATTTGGCTTCTAGTCCCAGCTCAGTGTCTTACAAGCCAGGCAAAATATTATTTAAGTCCCTAATTTGCTCTGAGCCTCATTTCCTCATCTGTAAAATGGGAATAACTACTTTACTTAATTCACAGAACTGAGGATCAAATTAAAGTATGTATGTTAAAACTTTGAAAGCTATAAATAGTATATGAATGCAAGAAATGGTTTTAACATGTCTTTTTCTCATTACAAAAGAAATACGTTATAGAAAATTTGGAAAATGTAGAATGTCTCTAAAGTGAAAATTTAAAAATATACCTGTAGCTTGCCTTTTCAGTCTTTTTTTTCTTTGCATATGTGAGCATACATGTGATTTTTAAACAAAGACTGGGAGGATTTTCACATGCTGTTTTGTAGCCTGTTTTTTCCCCTTAGCAATATATCACAAATCTTCCCAAGTCATTACATAGTTTTTCTCCAACATAGTTTTTAATAGCTACAGAGTGTTCTGTAAAATGTTGTCATTTACCTTCAGAGCCCATTACTTTCTTCATTAGCAGGCTGAGAGTGAGTTGAGAGAAGTCCCCAACCACTTTTTCTCACACCACAAAGCTAGCACTGGGCCCAAGGACACTGCCAGTGTATTCAAACTCCAAAGTGCCAGGATCCTAGAATTCATTGCCTTGACCCCCCAAGCAGACCAAGGCAGTATCCCAGGGAACTCACCTGATTCCACCCTGAGCAATCCCTTCCTAGGTCCTGGAATTAAGTCAAACCTAGGTGTCAGCTTAGCCAGTTGAACCAGTAATTACATATCAGCAATGAATGCCCAGTGCTGTGAGGGTGAAATTCTCCAGGGGGTGACCATCAAGTTCCCCTCACCAAACCACTCCTATGCCTTTTATTTGGGAAATATCATCCTTTCTTTGTCACTAGTAAGCTTCACTGGGCTTTAATATTTTCAAATTTCAGGTGAACCTGGACCCTCCAAGCAGCACTCCTGCTGAATTGGTTTACAGACTGTGCCACTTTAAGCATGATTCAAGAAAAATTACCGGAGCCTCCACTTCATCTGTCTCTGGAAATGGTCTTTGTGCTCAGATCATTTGCCAGCAACACTCCATCTCTACAATTACCTCGGCTATTTTATCTTTATCTGTCTGGAACACTGAAGAGGAAGCAGCAGATAACGCTGTCACTTAAGCCACTTGTTCGGTTTAAATACTTTTGCACCTCCAGAGCATAAAATATCCCACTGTGGCCCTGGTCTTTCCTGGAGGACCAGCCCCTGCACTGTCTTGGAGTTTAAGTATGATAAAGGGGGGACTTTCAACAAAATGGCTGGAGCATAACAGGGCTGCATCCCTTAGGAATGCAGGGATGGGAGTGAATCCCTGGCCATCATCAGAACTCCACATGCCTCCTGACCCCCAGCTGCCCTCATGGCATAGACAGTGGGTATTTTAACAACACTCTGGTACTAGTGTGGCTTCTCTGAAACTGGAATTATTCTGCAATGGATGAAGCTTTGACATTCCTGAAAGGCCAAGATGGAAGATCAAGAACTAGACAGCTAGAGTGCTAACCTGCCTGATACCTCTCTACTGATGTAGCTTTTAACACACTTGCTGTGTAAACATACGGTAGACACCAAGAGGAAGAAAGATACTACCACTTGCCTCCTGCCTACAGGGAGATAAAATATTGAAAGATAATGAACAAAACCAGGTAGTACATGCCAGGTTAATAACAACAGCTAGCATTTACTGAGCTCTTACTACGTGCCAAGAATTCTGTGAAGCACTTCATCACATTTTCTTATTTACTCCTCATAACTATGCTATGAGGTGCTACATGATGAGCCTCATTCTTCAGATGAAGACACTGAGCTATAGTGAGATTAAGCAACCTGCCCTACATCACACAAGCAGCCAGAGCTTTCTGCTTTGTAAGCAAGACACTGCTGCTTCCAAAGGGAGTAGGTATGAGACAAAAGGGAAGGAGCCCGCCCCCACTTTCTAATAAAGTCAATCTGTCAGGCATCTCAAGTGCCAGGATGAGAAATCCAGAAGAAGGGTGCAGAGCAGCCCCAGTGAATGGAAAACCCAGATCTTCACCAGTCCTGGCACTCACCAGGGGTGTCCTCACACATCCTCCCTTGAGGTGTGACCTGCTCCATGTTCTCTTCTCTCCCGCCCCCCAAGAGTGAAACTTTCTTTCTCTTTCGATTCATTTCTCCTTTAAAAATGAGATTTCATTTCTTCCACTCAAGGACAGGACCAAAACCAGCAAGAATTCCAGCCACATGGTCCACGGGAGGACCCTGGGAGTCCAGCTAGGTCATTGTCTGGAGGAGCCTAAATCAGATATGACCCCAGAAGTCATACAAATCAAGGAAAGGAAGGGAGCAAGAAGAGCCTGTGACAATATGAGACAAGCCACATCGGGCTTAGACCCAAGGTGAGAGAGTCAGAGCAGAATCAGGAAGCAAGGTGTCAGGTCAGGCTCAGGTTGGTGCCCCCAGAAGCAGATTCTGAGACAATACTTGGCTGTGAGTGATTTCTTTGGGAGGTGATTCTGAGCAATAGGGGATAGGGGATGGGGAAGCTTAGACAAGGACAGGAAGAAAGCAAATACAGACTGTATTGATGAGAATTTTGCCATTTGGGACTATTGGGGCTCCATAGCACTGGGGAATTCTGGGAGACTATGTGAGACAACCTCAGAGTTGCCCCATTCAAGAGGTCAGGGAGCTGGGGTATTTACTGCTAACTCCTTTCCATTAATGGAAGCAGCTGAAGGCTGCTCGTGTGACAATAACTCCCAGCATTACAGCCCATACCACCTGCTCAGAGTAAGCCGGATCTTCCTACAGTCAGAGGAAGCCATGAGCAAACAATTGCAGGCACTTGCAGAAAAGGCCCAGCTTGGGTCACTTACAAGGTCAGGGGCAAAATAAACAGTAACTGGTAGGGAAAGAGTATATGAACATGGTTAAAACCCTCAAGGCTACAAGGAAGATAGCTATCTCAGCACCTAGCTGATGACTACACGACATGTTGACAGATGGGGCTAGGGATTTCAAGGGTCAGGACTGGGTTGTTGGGGAAGCAGCTCCTAGGGACAAGTTGCTTGGACCCTTTGCTCCTCATGGAGTTCATGGTCGCTTCCCTATCCTGGAGGAGAGCTGATCAACCAGACTGAGGAAAGGACCTCAGGAAAATGACAGGACCTCCTGCAAGTCTCAGGCCCTCTTGTCACTTCTGGCTTCTCTTTCACTCCCATTCTGGTTCTGCCTAACTCCACATGCACTTGCTCCCTGGGCAAGGGCAGGGTGACTTTGTTAAGATGATACTTCCTCTCTCTATAGCCCAGACCCACAGCCTGACTCTGTGACAGTAGATTCAGAGCTGTCAAATAACTCGGCAAATAATTGTAACTGGGTGAGAGGTGCCAGAGCCAACCTGAGAATCTGGGACAGACACTTGTAATTTCAAATTTGGAAAAGCCTAGCCCTTCAGAGAGAAGTGCTATTTCAATTTTCTCACACCCATTCTAGTTTAACCTCAGACTAAGCAGGAAATAACCCCTCTTTGATTTGTAGAATGAATTCTTTAAAAAGACAGCTTATTCCTTTTTAAATTTATTCTTTCCTTTAGGTTGGGGCAGACACCAGGGACCCAGAATGGGAATTTGGTACCTTGGTCAGATGGCTTAAAATGCCAAAAGTTACTGTAGGGAATATTGTGCTACCAATCCATCTTTCCTGCTAATCCAAAAGTCAAATAAGTCCATTGAGGGCTTTTTTTTCTCTAGAATTTCAGGCTCCCTGAGGGCTAATTTCTCTGAAAGCTGCATTAAACTAATAGCACCATAAAAGGCCCATTGTGAGATGTAATTGGTTTGCAGGACTTTCCTATAAAAATAATAAAATGACTGCCAAAGGCAGTTTCCAAAGGTCAATTATCTTTGTGTTGCTTGAGTTGAGTGGAGGTCAGTCCCAGAATTCCATTTTATAGGCATATTAATCAAAACTGGACCTGCCCTACCCATCTGACCCCATCAGCTGTGAGGGAAGTCACAGGTTCCACCCTCATGCTGGTTGCCAAAAGGGTGCTTTGGGTTCCTCTTTTCCCAGGAAGTGACTGGCCCATTGTCACCACAATGAGCGCAGAGGTGGAAGCTGAAAATTTCAAGGCAGAATGAAAGGGAGAAAAGCTACATCCTAAGCACAAAGAAGAGATGATAACTCACTGAGTCATGCAGGTCATGGGCCAGACAGTGTGCTAAAGGGACTAAGTCAGACAGGGTCCTGTCCCCAAGGAGCTGGAGAAGTGGTGGAGCCATGACTCTTGGTTATATTTGACCCAAGGCAATTTAAACTATTTTAAGCAAAAGTGAAGTTTCATTGGCTAACATGATTGAGACTCTTAAGGATAGTGGAGGGATCCTAGGGCTCCAACAATGTCAACTGCTCTCCTCTCTCCTCTCTCCCCTGTCTCCTCTCTCTACTCCTCTCCTATCCCCCTTCATTCTCCCCTCTCCCCTCTCTCTCTTTTCCTCCTTCCACCCCATGTCTATCTCTGCCCTGCTGGTCCTAGCTCTCAGAAACGCTGTCTGCCAGGTGTCATTCAAGAAGGAATCAGACAGTTCTTTGGTGCCCATCTTTCCCATTGAACCATTTCAGTATAACAAGAGATTTCTTTTTCACTGAGTTTTCACATATTAATTCCAGGAAAAGAACCTGTTTGGTTCATGTGTTTACCCCTGAACCAATCAATGTAGCAAGAGAGTTGCAAAAATATAATTTGCTGAGACTGGGTCACATGCCCACCCCTGCCCATCCACTCCTGCCTCAAAATAAAATCTGCAAATCAGTTGCTCTGGTAGGGCCCTATGTTTCTAAAAGAATAAATTATTCTCAAGACCTAAAGTATGTAAGTCTCCTAAGAATAAATAGAAAAGGATACAATGGTTATCTCTAAGTGTTGCTTGAGTTGAGTGGAGGTCTTGCTTTCTAATCTTTCTGCGGTAAAAATGCTTGTGTAATGCTTGTATTGCTTGTGTAATTTTAAAAAAGAAAAAACATTAAGCACAAATGACTTAATCTTAGTACTCGGATTCTATATGCACCAAGCAGCCTCTTTGAGACTTAAATTGGTTTCCCAAGTCAGCTTTGCTACTAAAGAGAGGATGGGCTGACCATCCAGAGCACAAAGTGGCTATGTTTTTTTCATAACAATAGTACTCAGTCATGCTGGTGGACCAAGTCTTTTCTGGGTCTTAGATATATATATATATATATCCTGCTCACAAAGTACCAGCCCAACAGCCAGCCTCTTCTAGGCCCAACCTGATGGTAGCTTCATGAAGCCCTGGAAAATAAAAGTGTGTGCCTTCTCACAATAGCCCTGCTGTGGCTGGCAGCATTTGTGACCAAAGAGCAATTATTCATTAGCAGTTAAGTAAAAGTCAGTGCATTTTCTATCATCTACATGAGGGAGTGATCTCTTGATGCATTCAGCAACTATCCACACTAAATATGAAAGGAATATGCTGTCCCTGGGGGCAGCAGCAGAAATGTTCCAACTGGGGTCAGGAGTTCCATAAAGTCATTTCTGTGTTGGAAATAAAAGTGGAAATTATCAGATCTTTGAAAAAGCTTAAACTCAGATCTTAATATTTTGAATAGGATCAAAGGGCCTTGGTATAATACAGTACTTTTTATGGAGTCCTTTGTCACACAGGTATGGAGATATATATGTCTGTCAGTCAAAAGTATTTTATACTTTTATACTCAGACTTATCTTGAAAGAGGTGGGATTACTGACCAAATAAGGAATTAAATTGTTAAAATGATGCTTCTTAGATGTGAAACTGTTAAGTAACTGAACACCAAGCTCCATTTGTAATTTTCATATGGACTCTAAATCTGATATTTTCCCCCAAGGAAAATAACTATTAGTCAGAAATAAACTAACATTTACCATTTATCTCTTAGGATTTCTATGTATTATTTCAAGTAGTCCCTTACAACAACCTTACATTTTTTGAAGATGAAAAATTAGGAGCAAAACTAGTAATTGGAAGAACTAGAATCTAATCCACGTCTGTCTTAATTCTACTCCGTCCTTTCTTCTGGGATACCTATATGTACTTCTCAGCAACACCTGAACTATATCTGTACAGAGTATGCACACCTATAGGCATTCCATGTATGACAAACTCATTCAATATTTGGGTGCTACATTTTCTGCATCTTCTACGTACTAATATAGGGGTGATAAAAACAGATGCCAAGAGAGAAAAACTCAAATGAAAAAAAAAAAGGTAGATTTAACTCTGGCAGAGTAAAATCAATTTAACTCCAAGAGTTCTCCTTCTACTGCATAGAAAGTAGCCACAAAACAGTAGGTTCTGAACCAACTTGGCCATTTCTGGCTTAAATACAATCTCTCCAGAGAAAATTTTCTAAAGTGTCAGGTGGGCATAATTCTAAACATAATGTTAAACATCAACGGGGAAATAAGCCCTGAGGTTATAAATCTCATAAGACAATAGTAAAAACATCTATGAGTAGAAAACAGCACAACACTACAATGTTCCAGAAAGACAAACATAAATGTAAGTTGCTGCCTACTTTAAAGAAGAGGTAGCGACAAATCCACTCTAGCTACTTTGCTGAGTCCTTCATATTAGTGCTTGGAAAGTTACAAGGCCCCAGGGTCTGCTCTCAGACACTGCTTTCAGGGAGGAGTGTGGCCAGGCTGGGTTTATTTCTTCTAATGGTCAGACTGGAAAAAGTACAAATCTTTCTTTAGAGGTTTATAGAAAACAAGACTGACTTATTGAGAGTATGGCTTTTTCTTGTTTTTCTTTACAATAACAAGAGGATTTGGATACACACTTGGGTTTATAAAGTGTAAATCCTGCTTAAATCTATATAAGTTAAGAAGACGTGATGGATCTTTGGAGAAGAAAGCAACACCTGAGTTAATTTGCACTGAGCAATGCTCTTTGTTGTTGTGAGATATTGATAAATCTCCAGGTCTTCAACAAGGGGAGTCGAGAATAGGAAACTCATTTTAAATCATATCTCAGGTAGGTGTCTGAGCCAAAGTCAGATGAAAGTAATTATTTTTTTTCTATTAAGCTACCAAACACAAATAGAATAGATCTCTCCTTCCCTTATTTTGACCTGAAATTTGTTGAGGACAAGAGCCAAAATTCCTGTTCCAAAGCTTCAGAGAATTGCACAAAATTGTTCTTTTCCTTTTTCCTTAACAAAAACGTGTGAACAAAACTGTCACTAAATATGGTAGTTAATACAGGGATATATAATTAGCTGCTTCCAGCATTCCTTTCTCATCTCAAACATCACTGATGCCAAGGAGATTAACGTCTCAATTGCTGTTGGGGTACTAAGCTCACCCGATGGATAGGTGTGTTCTATTTGTCTTGATTTGGTAACACAATATCCCAAATTAATTTCTGAATGATTTCTCAAATCCTCTTCACAGATAAAAAGAGTTGCAGAGGCAAAATGCTTCCTCACGTAGATTTTCATATCTGTAAACATGAACAGTCTTATACCAAACCACCTGGATGACAACAGAAAGACTGCTCAAAGCTGACTTGCAACTCAGGGTGAAGCTAGAACTATCTCTCCAGTAATAAACTAAACAGCATTCAAGTATTAACCACCTAAATTAAACACACACACACACACACACACACACACATACACACACACACAAAATACCACCATCAGTCTACATAACACCCCAGAACAAAAAGATTAGAACACTGTCTTCGGTAGGCTGTGTTTAAATAAAGGTCGTTCAGACTGCTATTACTATACTTGGGTTTCCTTTTGTTTCAAGAAAGTGAGGCCATTCAACCAGAAAATATATATTCAAATATGGCATTTGCCTAATGGCTAGCATGCTGCCCTATTTAACTGTGTCATTCTGTCACTTCCCCTCCACCTTCCCTCTCCATCCAAAACAAAACACAAACTGCTTGTCTTCTCATTACCTTCGTCTTATGCCTAATTTTCTCCCCACATCTCGGTCCATTTCTCACTATTGCCTGTAGCATTACAAGCTTCAGTCAGTTCACTATAGTCTTTGTATCCATATTTTTTAAATTGGGAGGTTTAATGTGGCTGTACTCAAATAATCAATTATTAGGTAAAATTACTTTATTATAAGTAGAATTACCATTCCATTAAGTATATTAATTACCCAGAAAAATAGAGTTGTTTAATATTTGAGTTGGAAGTACTTTCTTCTGGTATCTCTACTTCAAACTTTATCCAGGGCACAAATCCTGTCTCTGATGGTCTCAATTCATGATCTCCTCCCTGTTTAAAAACTTCAGGTAAAAAGAAGGTCACCATATTTGAAGCAGCCTATTGGGTTGCTTGTATTTGTTGGATGTTGGTTGGCAAACATTCTGCCTTACACCTGCAGGAGATCGTCTCCTACAACTTGAGCCTTTGATGCTGGTTCCACTCTCTGGAGTTCCACATAATATGCCAACTCCCCTTCTGAGTTAGTAACCCCTCATCAACCAACAGGGAATGGCAAGTTCATCCCTCTCAGCTGGAGTGTTGAGCTCAGACAGCTATGAAAACCAAAAATCACACCAGGTAGGTTACGAGAGACTGAGTGGAAACAGAGAGCACTCATTCATAGACAACAACAGTGAGTTGACAGCATGTGACCATTGTCATAGATAAATGAAGATCCAACACTGCTGTATCTTTAAAATTTCCAAGAGAAGCATTCAATATGGATTGGTATATGAAATTTCTCAGTTTTTAAAAGTTGACAACCATATCAGAAAATAATTTTAAACACCATGTAAGCCAAAAGAAACACATCTGCAATCCAGATCCAAATCACAGAACTCATGATGAATCTACTTCTCTAAAATCTTCTCTTCTCCAGTCAGGCTCTAGTGGCACATACCTGTAGTCCTAGCTACTCGAGAGGTTGAAGAGGAAGGATCACTTGAGCCCAGAAGTTCAAAGTCAGCCTAAACAACATAGCAAGACTCTGTCTCTAAAAATAAAAATAAAATCTTATTTTCTTCAAACCAGAGATTGGTGGTTTCAATATGACAATGACAAATGTTATTTTGGAATTCCTTTTTATTATTATTGTCCTGCACACTGGCCTACAGAAATAGCTACGTCTTTCTGAGAGTATATATTTGCATTTACCTGGAGGTTTTCTTTCTTAAAGCATTTCAAACAAACTAATCCCTTATGCAATGTTGCCTGTATCAATACAAGTTAGATTGTTATAAGTTATTTAGGTAGTAAGGCAGCATCATTAGTCATACATCCATGAGTGGCCTAGGAAATGTATTTAACCTCTCTGAACTTGTTTCCTCACCTTAAAACAGGATAAAAAATATCTTCCAGCTGGGCTCGGTGGCTCAGCCTGTAATCCCACGCCTTTGGGAGGCTGAGGTGAGTGGATTGCCTGAGCCAGCTGGTTCGAGACCCGCCTGGGCAGCAAGACCTCATCTCTACAATAAATCAAAATATCAGCCAGGCGTGGTAGTGCACGCCTGTAATTCCGGCTACTCGGAAGGCTGAGGTGGAAGAATCGCCGGAGCCCAGCAGGTCGAGGCTGCGGTGGCCGGGAGCGGCCACTGCACTCCAGTCTGGGCGACAGAGTGAGACTTCAACTCAAAAAAAAAAAAATCTTCCCTTATGGAACATAATCACTACCATTCCGTTCTAGGCCAAGATTATACCTGAATTAGTGACTTGCTTCCAAAGATAAGAGTAAGGATTTTACAGTGGGGAACCTTACAAACACTACCTTAACTAAATGATGAAGGTGAGCATCATCAAGAAATTCATGTGGCTATCATGTATCTCCTGATATGATGGGACTAGAAGGGCACTTTGTTTCTGTATTATCATTTCTAAAAAAAATTCCATAACTTCAATTTAATCATAAGAAAAATAGCAAACAATTTCATATTGGGAGACATTCTACAGAACAGTGTTTCAAGAAGGATGTATTCACTTGGGTCAAATGTGGCTGAAACAGTGTATGAGATTAGCACAGGAAAGGTTCCCGTTGGACTTAAATGTTTCCAGAGGTATGGTTGAAGATTAAAGTTAGATTGGAGAAGGTTGAAGATTGAGTGGGAACAAAGAGAGACAATGGGAAGATTTTCTGGAAGAGAATGACAAGAAATTAGGGTGTTAGCTGAAAGGATATGAAATTAGGGAAGACTGTTTTGTTCTTAATGGACCATGTTAGTACAAATATCTGTAAGGTAATAGGAATGATCCTATAGAGGACAAACTGACGATGCAGAAGAGAGGTAATAAAACTTGCTGAAACAGCAAGTCCTTAAAAAACATGAAGATTGAGGAGGTAAGTTCCAAGAAGAGGGTGGCCTTTGGTAGATTAAATAGGTAGTGGCATGTCTTACTTCTCAATGGGAGGGAAATAGAGAAGACAGACAGTAGATTTGCTGAAAGTAAATTTGCAGGTGGGAAAATTATGGCTTCTACAGTCTCAAATATGAAGCAAGCCATGAGTTAAAAGTTCTAAGGTAAGGGATGAGAAAGGGTGGTAGAAAAAATGGGCTGGAAGCACAGTCACTTTGGGAGCCTCGCCATTCCTCTACAGCAGAGAAGGATGGCAAGAGAGTGGAAAGTATTCATTAAAACAACAGCAGTTGTGGGCCACAAAATCCAAGCCACATGAGGGGAAAGAAGAAAAGAGATAAATAGTGACAAAGTAGTGGCGTCAATGTTTTGAAAACAGTTGTATTGGTTATTCTAGACCATGTTATCTGAAAGAATAAGTCACTGTCAAAGAACAGAATATTTAAAATTAAGACTTCAAGACTGGTGGACTAATAGAATGATGATCTGAGGTGGAAGGAAGGAAAAGTCATTGAATAAAAGGAATTCAAGGAACTGAGAGCCGGAGGCACTGTGTGAGTCATCCACATAGTTGCTAAAACTATCGGAAACAATAAGGGATAGGTAGGGAAAAGCATACATTGAGCCAAAAGGTAAGGCCCTTGGGGTGTGAGGAGAGTGCCCAGAAGGCAAGTAGGTAGATGAATGCAATTAGAAGGATTGAGGGGTGGTATAGCTGGATGGTCCAACTTCAAATACACTTATATTTTTATAAAGAATAAGAATGATCCAAGTAATCCAGAGTAAGGATAAAACCTATCCCATATTCTTAACCTGAAGAGCATGGCATATGTGAGATTTAACAAGAAAAAAGATCTTTGTTCGAGAGAGCTATAAGAGAAGCAGGAGTAAACTGCATCTCCATTAGAGAAAAAAAGGAAAGGGAATTTCCACTCAGAAAAAAAGGTTGGGAACATAGATAAAGAAGTTGGCTGATAACAGGTAGAAGTTTAGAGGTCATGATGAGGGATAGGAGGAATAGAGGATTGAATAAATGTGATTAGATTAGAGATTGAGGCAAACCATGATACGAGGTATGATAGGATTAATCAAAAAGGCTTATCAGTTCAAATCTTGTCTCCAGAAATCAAGTTCCCTGACCTGGAAAATTGCTTCCCATGTGAATGGAGGCTTCTCTCAAAAAGAAGATACTGTATGCAAAGCAGCAACTCTCAAGCCTAGATGAACATCAGAATCAACTGGGAGCTTTCAGAAAAAGTGCCAATGCCCACATAACACCCAAGCCAATAAAATCAGAATCTCTATAAGAGGGATCTGGACATCAATATTACTGAAAGTTTCCCAGGTGCTTCCTATGTGCAACCAAGTTTGAAAACATGGGTTCCTCTCCTAAAGATTCTGGAATTTTTAGACTCCTATGTGTTGGAGGCCTATTAATGTTATTGTTACACTTGTTGAATTCCTTTGCATCACCACAGTTGAAAGGAGGAAAATGAACTGCCTTCACTTAAGCCACGAAAGAGAAAAGTGTTATTTTGGAACCAAAGGAAAGAGTTCCTGGCATTCAGTCTCAGATTAAGTGTTAAAAAGACTAATGACTTATGTGAAAGAGACAGAATTGATACAATATACTTTAATAGCCATTCAATCTTCTAATATCTATTTAAAGAGCATAATATAAGGCCTCATATTCCAGTGAAGATTCTTGGCCATATCCATTCAGACAGCAGTTAAGCTATTTCCATCATGTTTATTATATTTCATCTGATCACTTCGAATAATATTTTAAAACCTTCACATCCAGTCTTCTATAACAATTCTGTGGGGATGGGTACTATTATTACTCCCATTTCACAAATGAATATCCAAAGGCTAAAGAGGTTGCTTTACATGCCTGAGATCAGACCACTGTAATTGGAAAGCGTGGGATCAAATTTAAAATCTCTGCACTCCCATGTTCATGGTAGCATTATTCACAATAGCCAAAATATGGAATCAAGTAAAGTGTCCATTAAATACTAAATGAACAAAGAAAATGTGGCATATATACACAATAAATACTATTAACGAGAAAGAAGGAAACTCCTTGAGAAAGAAGAAAATTTTGTCATTTGTAACAACATGGATGAAACTGAAGAACATTATGCTAAGTGAAATAAGCCTGACATAAAAAAACAAATACAACATGATTTCATTTAAATACAAAATCAAAAACCAGTCGAGCTTATAGAAGTAAAGAGTAGCATGGTGGTTACCAGAGGCTTAAGAGGATAGAAAAAGGAATGGGAAGACGTTGATCAAAGAGTTCAAAGTTTCATTTAGATGGGAGGAATAAGTTTTTGAGATCTATTGCACAACAGTGTCTATAGTCAATAAAAATGCATGTTTCAAAATTTGAAATAAAAATACAAAAAATGAACCTCTAACCTCATACCATACATAAAATTAACTCTAAATGGATCACAAATACAAACATAAAAGCTAAAACTGTAATAAAACTTCTAAAGAAAAATTCAGGCAAAAATTTATTTCTATCTTGGAGTAAATTTTACTTAGAACAAGAAAAGTACAAACCACATAAGGAAAATATAAGTACAAAATGAACTTTATTAAAATTTTAGATGCCTGCCCTTCAAAATGCAGCTGTTAAGAAAATGAAAAAGTAAGCCACAAACTGAATGAAAATATTTTAATATATAAGAAATACATTTAAAGAAAAGCTTAAGGAAAAATATATAGTTTCAGAGACTTTTTATTTTTTTATTTTTTGGAGTTGGAGTCTCACTCTGTCGCCCAAACTGGAGTGCAGTGGCCGCTCCCGGCCACCGCAGCCTCAAACTGCTGGGCTCCGGTGATCCTTCCGCCTCAGTCTTCCAAATAGCTGGAATTACAGGCATGTGCTACCATGCCCGGCTAATTTTTTTTTTTTTTTAATTTATTGTAGAGATGAGGTCTCACTGCCCAGGCGGGTCTCGAACCCACGGGCTCAGGCAATCCACTCACCTCAGCCTCCCAAAGGCGTGGGATTACAGGCTGAGCTACCGAGCCCGGCTCAGAGACTTTTTTTTAAAGGGGGGCATTAAAATAAATTACCTTAAGAAGCTGTAAGAATGAAATAAAATTAAGGTCAAGTAAAAGAAAACACTAAGTATTAGAGCAGAAATCAATGAAATTAAAAACTAACAATAAAGAAAAATCAATGAAACAAATAGCTGGTTCCTTAGAAATAGCAATAAAATTTATTGATAAATTCCTGTCTAAATGTGTCAAGAAAAAAGGAGACAACTCAAATTACCAATATACATAATGGAATAAGAATCTGTTCAGATCCTATTAATGCTAAGAGTAATAAAAGAATATTTTAAACAACTTTATGTCAATAAATCCAACAAGCTCTATGAAATAGACAAATTTATTGAAAGACACAAATTATCAAAAGTTACACAAAAGGAAACAGAAAATCTGAATAGCCCTACATTTATTTAAAATCTTTTTATAAGAAAAAAGTTATTTCAGATGACTTTACTGGCAAATTATATCACACATTTTTTTTGCCAGTCATACATTATTTTATTTAATCCTTCCCAAAGCATAATGAAATAATAAATGTTACCTCCATTTTCCAACTGAAGACACAGTCTTAGATATGTTCAGGAGATTACTCAGGATCATCTAGGTCACAAGGTGTGGAGCCAAGCTTGAATTGAATTCAGAGTTGGCCTGGCACCACACACTAAGCTCTTAACTATCTTTCTTTTCATTTTTTTGTTTTTGTCTTTGTTGTTTTTTTTTTAATTTTTAATTTTAAAGATGTGGGGTACAATTCAGAGTTAGGGATACAAATGTTCATTATGCAGGTACTCTTGTTGATGAGGTGTTCCCCTCCTCTCCCCTGGCAGTTTCCCACTACTGCCAATCTCTCCCCCCTCCCTCGGCAGTTTTTCACTACTGTCAATTCCTTTCTTATAATATTATAATTTTTCAAGGTCCGCTTATGAGTAAGAACATGTGGTACTCATTTCTCTGTTTCTGTGATAGGTCACTCAGTATTACAGACTCTAAGACCATCCAAGTTGCTACAAAGTTCATAATTTTGTCCTTCTTTATGGCTGTGTAATATTTCATCATGTGTATATATCACATTTTTTTATCCAGTCCTCTTTCAATGGGCAGCATGGTTGGTTCCATGTTTTTGCTATTGTGAATAATGCTGCAATAAACATACATGTGCAGGTATCTTTTTCATAGAGTGATTTGAGTTCTTCTGGGTATATTCCCAGCAAGGGGATTGCAGGATCATATAGAAGGTCAATTTTTAGATCTTTTAGGAATCACCAAACTGTTTTCCACAGAGGCTGTACTAATTTACATTCCCACCAACAGTGTAGAATTGTTCTCTTTTCCCCATATCCTCTCCAGCATCTGTTATTTTTTGAGTTATTGATGATGGCCATCCTGACTGGAGTTAGGTGGTATCTCAGTGTGGTTTTAAAAATTGCAATTCTTTGATGACTAGTGAGGCTGAGCATTTTTGGGAGAATCTGTTGATTGCGTATATGTCTTCTTTTGAGAAGTGTCTATTCATATCTTTTACCCACTTTGTAATGGGGCTGTTTGTTGTTTTCTATATCACACATTTAAGGTAGAAATAATACCAATCCTACACAAAGTATTTCAGGAAATAGTGAAGGAGGAGTATTTCCCAATTCAGTCTATGAAGCTAGATAAATCTTTATATCAAACCAGATGGAGACATTATTTAAAAAACAACAGATTAATATCCTTTATGCACATAGTTGAAAATCCTTAACAAAATTTTAAATCCACTCTAATCTAAACTTAATTCAATAATATGTAAAATTGACAATCTATTATGACCAAGCAGAGTTTACCAGAAGAATCGAAAGTTCATTTAACATTTGAAAATCAAAGTAAGTCTCATTGTCAACAAAACAAAAGAGAAAAACCAGTTAATTATCCCAACATATATAGAAAAAGCATTGATGGAATTCAATATCCATGTCTGATTAACAACTCTCAGCAAACAAAAAAATAGAAAAGAACTTTCTAAACTTAATAAAAGACATCTATAAAAATCCTACAACTAGAATATACTTCATACTGAAAGACTCAATACTTTTTCTCTAACATTAAAAAACCAGAGATGTTGCTCTCACCATTTTAACCTAACATTGTTCTAAAAGTTCTGGCTAGTACAAATAAGGTGATTATAAACTAACAAACAAATAATAAAGGCATACTGATAAGAAACAAAGAAAAACTGTCTTTATTTGTAGGAAACGTAATTATGTTCCTAGAGAATCCTAAGTAATTCAAAAAAGTTGTAAAACTTTTTAAATAAATGAATTTAGCAATGTCATAGGATAAAAGTAAATATACAAAAATCAATTGTACTTCCACATATTAATAGTAAACAAGCTGAAAATAAAATTTTAAATTCTGTTTATGTGGTACTTTATTGACATGGTATTGTAAATATATTTACATGGTATTTTAAATATTCAGAAAATACAAAATATTCAGGCATAAATTTAACAAAATTTTTGCAACATATGTACACTGAAAACCACGAAAGGTTGCTGAGAGAAATTTTTAAAGATCTAAATAAAGAGGACACATACCATGTTCACGGACTGAATTCCTCAATGCTGTTAAGATGCTAATTCTTAACCAAATTGATTAAACCCAATCCCAAGCAAACTCCCAGAATACTTTATTGTAGAAATTGACAAGACAATGCTATATATAAATATGCAGAGGACCAAGAATCATAAAAATAATTCTAAAGAAGAAAAATGTTGGAGATCTTACACCATCCTATTTCATGAATTACTATGAAGCTATTGTTAGCGAGATAGATAGATACAAAACTACAGAACAGAATAAAGTCTTCAGAAATAGAACTACTCAAATGTGGTCAATTGATTTTCTATAGATGTGCTAAGATAATTCAACAGAAAAATGAGTATTTTCAGCAAATGGTACTGAACAACTAGACTATCCATATGGAAGAAATATGAACCTCTACTCAGACTAGAATGACGTTTACCAGAAGATAGGGGCTGGGGGTAATGAGGGAATGGAGAGTTGCTGGTCAATGTTGTGGGTTGTTCAGATAGACAGGAGGAATAAGTTTTGAGATCTATTATACAGCAAGATGACTACAGTTAATAAAAAATGTGTTGCCTGTTTGAGATCTGCCTGGGCTACTTGGCGAGACCTTATCTCTACAATAAGTCAAAAAATTAGCTAAATGTTGTGGTGTCTGCCTGTAGTTCCAGCTACTTGGAAGGCTGAGGCAGAAGGATCCTGAGTCCAGCAGGTCAAGACTGTGGTAGCCATGAGTGTGCGACTGCACTCCAGCCTGGGGAACAGAGTGAGACTCTGACTCCAAAAAAAAAAAATGTATTTTCTATTTCAATTTTTTAAATTTTATACATTTAAAAACTAGATATCTACTCCAACTTTACATCATAACAAAATTAACTCTAAGTGGATTATAAATATAAGCATAAAAGCTAAAATGATAATAAAACTGTAGAGAAAAGTACAAAAAATGATTACTATTTTAGAGCAGGCAACAATTACTTACATAGGATAAGAAAAGTACAAACCACATTTTAAAAAAAAATAGGAACAAAATTGACCTTATTAAAATTTAAAATGTCTGTTCCTCAAAATACTATGTTAAGAAAATAAAGATATAGCCACAGACTGAGCAAAGACATTTGCAAAGCATATATTTGACAAAGGTTTTATGTCCAAACTATACAAAGAACTTTTACAACCTAATAACAGGGCTAATATTTTGAAGATACTTCACAAAATAACACTTATCAATGGCCAAAACTACACCAAAAAATCCTTAACATTATTAGATATTGGGAAATACACATTTAAACCATAATGAAATGTCACTGTATGTCCAATACAATGACTTAAAGAGATACTGACAATAACAAATATTGACAATGATGTGGAACAACTGGAGTCCACACACATTGTTGTAAAATGGTACAATCAGGAAACCACTTTGGTAGCTTCTTATCAAGTTAAATACACACTTGCTCTCTGATTCAGCAATTCCATTCTTTAGTATTAGACCAAGAAAAATGATATTGCATATCCACATAACGACTTGTACATGAATGTTCATAGAAACTTTATTCATAATAGCTAAAAACTGAAAATAACTTGAATTCCCATCAACAGATAAACAAATTGAAGTTTTTCATATGATGAAACATGGCTCCACAATAGAAATGAATGAATTACTGATCACACAATAACACACAATTAATCTACTGATAGATTAATATCAAAAAACATTGTACTACATTTTTTAAAAAGCCAGGCATAAAAGAATACACAATATACTCTTCCACTTTTATAAAATTTTAAGAAAGACAAAGCTATAACAGTGAAAAACAGATCCATGATTGTTTGGGTTGGAGAAGGGATGAGAATATTGACTTGCAAAGGGCATAAGGGCATATTTGAGAAGTGGTGAGTGTGGCAGTGGTTACTTAGGCCTATGCATTTGTCAAAACTTACCAAACTATACACTTAAAATATGTGAGTTTTTTATGTAAATGATATCACAATAAAGTTAACTTTGAAAAATAAAACATATTAATATATACAGCATATACTTACTTTAAAAGTCCAAAAAGAAGTCGGGCTCGGTGGCTCAGCCTATAATCCTGCGCTTTGGGAGGCTGAGATGAGTGGACTGCCTGAGCCCGCGGGTTTGAGACCCGCCTGGGCAACTTGGTGAGACCGTATCTCCACAATAAATCAAAAAATTAGCTGGGTGTGGTAGCACGCGCCTGTAGTTCCAGCTACTTGGAAGGCTGAGGCAGATGACCTGAGCCCAGCAGGTCAAGGCTGCTGTAGCCCTGAGCATGCCACTGCAGTCCAGCCTGGGTGATGGAGTGAGAGTCTGACTCAAAAAAAATAAAGTCCAAAAAGATACATTCAAAGTATAAAACAGTAATATTTCAAAGGAAATATTAAAAATACTTACTAAGAAGCACAGCACTGACCAATCAGAACAAATGGTGGGTATAAACAACTGTACAGCCAACCCATGCAAATTAGATGAATGTTAGCCCAGAAAAATAATAGTTATCAATGAGTGGTTGGATTATGAATGTCCTTCCTTATTCTTCATTTTGCTTATCTGCATTTTTAAATTTTTTATGAGACTTAAAATTTTAAAAAAATCTATTTTTAATTACAAAAAAGAAAAATGGCACTTTGTTGATATGATATCACATTTTATACTGTTATAAAATTCTAATGGATCTAAAACTCTAATGGAATTTTTAAATAATAGATATGATAAATAGTATACTAAAACAGCATTGAATTAGAAGCTAAAAATGGATAATACTATAAAAATATTTTCCATCTACTACAAAGAAAAGTGAGATATATTTTAAATTATTTTACCATTTAAATATTTTTAAATGCCCTTCCTTTGACCCAATCCCAACTAAATATCCATATAATTGATTACGTTTAAGTGAATAATAGTATCTTTCCTCAAATTGTCCAGGCTCTGAAATACCACACTGCTCAAAATGCATTCTACAGTATTTTCCTCTGGGTGTTTTGGTCTAGGTCAAACTTCAGAATCTGTCAGAGCAAGTCAGGAAATCAAATGATAATTATCAACCCTGGATAAATTTATAGCAAAATTACAGCCTGTGACAAGGAGAATTATTGCCGTCTCTTCCTAGCATGACTACCAACTACCACCATAGCTGTGGCTTATCACAGCCAGAAATCTTTGCTCTGAGCAATTCTTTGGAGGTAAGCACAATAAAAACCTGGCTATAAGAGCAGTTGCCGAGAAGCTATGATCAGCAAATAATGACCAGGGAGTCCCCTATATCATGTCTCTCTCTATTAACAGAGAAACCATACTAGCTCCCCATCAGCCCAGTAGGGAGTCAATGAATAGTTTAGCAACAGGAGCTCTTTCTGAAATTCTGAAAACTCCAGGGTAAAATTATGCGACTGTACAATCTCCTAATGTTGCTTTACAATGCAGTTCAAATTTGTGATTTTTAAAGCACCTCAGCCCACTGTGAGTTCACAGTTATCTTTAATGATTTGCAAATCTCAATGTTTTTAACAGCTCATTTTTGTGCTGTGGCTACAGTAGTAACACCTGCACCTAAACAGTTATTGCTTATAACACCCTGGGCTGTCAGGATATGCAGAAAATAAGAAGCTGTGGCAGTATCGTCCACCTTTTCTAGCCCAATTCACGCCTCCATCTGAAACAAGCATATTAAGGCTAACAGAGCTACTGTGTCAGCTGCCAGAGTCCTCTTCCACCTCAGCTCATGGGGACTCTGTCATCAGCAGAAGCTTGCCACCTTGCTTTGTTATACAGAGAGAAACAGGAAGAAGATGGCAGCTAGAAACCAGCAGAGTCTCTACCTCCAGTGAGCAAAAGAAGACTGACAGTTCTGACTTTGAAGGTGAAGTATCAACTTGTCCTCAGATAACAACTATAAGAAAATTATATGGAAGTTTTCATGAGGCACACAATGTGGAATTTCTACAAGATGTTCCATTTGAAATTACTTTACTAGTCATTTTAAATTACATTACGAAATCCAGCTTCATCCAGACATTTTCGAGTCATCCATCTTCTAAGTGATGACTAGAATCAGGTTCATAATTAAGTATTATATAACAACTTTTCTTCTCTAATTCCAAAATATTAGGTATCTATCTCTTAACATAATAGTAAAAATGCCAGATGTTCATTGAACAATTACTATGTGCCCAATATTGTTCTAAGTTTACATGTGTTAATACATTGAATCCTCAAAATAACCCATTGTTATGATAAGCCAGGATATGAACCCAGCATCAGTTTCCAGAGTCTGCCATACAGAGATAGAACGAGAATCATGGATGCCATTGCCCCAGAGAAGTTAACTTCTTAGGAAACCACTCAAGGTCTCAGAATGAAGTTGACTATAGCTGTATTTCAAAATATCTCTGAATGAAGGAGAAAATCTCCAGAGTTGTATATATGCCATAACTGCCTTATCTTACCAGCAAAAGTCTTTTGTCTAAACAGAATATGGCTGACTCTGAGGGAAGATATCAATGATTTTCAAAAATGCCCCCATTGTGGTTCTTTATGTTTAAAGTGCTCCTGGTAAACTCTGTAGGATACATTCTCATCCTCCTAATCCCTGTAGGGTACCCAAAGAACTGATGGGTCACACCTCACCACAATATTATCAGCTACTCTGAGGGTTGCCTTCCATCTCACTGGCCCATTTAGGAGAAGCAGAGTCTGACAATGCTGACTCCATTTTCCCCCTGAACCCCTAACCACTTTCACTATCAACAGTCAGCACCCACAGTCTCTTTGTCTGAAGACTACCACAAAGTTGCCAGAGCCTGCTTTACCTTCAGGCAGAGAGAATCAGAAAGATCCTTCCAGAGCAGTCCCTGACCAGACAGACAGTATGGAGGATGTAAATAGCCCAGCTCCTTCATCCCGGTTGGGGACTGCTCTGTGATTACATTGTCTCCAGAGCTCCCTTGCAGGACGGAGTCAAAGCCTCCTATCATGGAACTTGACACTGTACCCTTCCTTACTCTTCTTCCCTTCCCTGTCTCATTTCTCTACCCTTTTACTGGCTTTCCTGAGATCACTTCAGAATACATCACTTTCATGGCCACCAATGATTTTGATCAGTTTCTGGAGGATCTCACCTAAGAGATAAGACTGGCATGTAGTGAACTGAAGGTGCCGCAGGACATCCAGAAGATCCCACTGAAGTTCTACTGAAGCCAGCCCAAATCTCCCAAGGAACAGTTATTTATGGATTTTTTGAATAAACATAAAAAATGACCCTTCTGGTCTTAAAGCTTAAAACTTACATTTGTCTTATTTGAGTTCCTTCCTCAGGAACCCAACCTTCAAGCAAAGGACTGAAACTCACTGGATCATCACATCCAGTCAGTGAGACACCAGACCCCCTCACTCAATTACTTCCTTACCCTTCCCTAATTCCTAATTTCCCACACAAAGTTACATTCCTTTATCCACTACATAATAAATCCCTAATTTCAATTGATTAGGGAGATGGATTTAAGATTCATCACTCATTCTCCTCAGTTGATATCACCAGACTAAAAAGTCCTCTTTCCTGGCAAAACTTGACCAAATTGAACCTCAACAAGATCCCTGATGTTTCTGTGACACCACCCTTCTATACAGTCTAAAAAAATGTCTTGAATGGTTAACACTCTTGCTCTTCACAAGGGGAATCTTGGTCCCTCACCACAAATGGAATGTTCTAATGATCTATTTTCATTGTTCTTATTCATCCCTGAGTTACATGCTCCTCAATAATTTAAGCAATTATGGAGGTCAAGTTATGGTGAGGGAGATAGCGTGTCCTCACACAATATTACTGAATGAACACTCTTAATGATGAAACTTTGAATTGGTGCCCCAATAATTGTGGCTTCAACAAAAATAGAACACAATGGATTCAATTAAATGCTGGCAGCCTAGGAGCCAAACAGATTCCTGTGCTAAATAACTCGGTTCTCAAGTCTTGAAGAAGGAGAGAGGTCTAGAAAGGGTAGTCCTTTGGATTTGAGCCCAAAATCCTCATTTTATAATTTTGGTTCCTCTAAATCAAATCCTCATGTTAAACATTTCTCACAGTAGTTTTAAACTTTAATTATATATTCTACCAAAGCAAAGATCAAAATCTCTACAAAGGTTCTCTTTTATTTTTTATGATGAAGTATTTATTAGTATGTCTCTTTGGAATAGGTTTTCTGACACCAAGCCCGAAAAGAAATTCCACACAGAAAATATTCTCAAAATACTTTTTAAATTCTTGAGAGTTTGTCCTTCTTTCTCATTTCATGCAATGACTTGTTAATGAGGAATAATTAAAATAGATTCTTATTAATAGGATGCGGGAGGACACATTTCATTTTTAAAATACTTTAAAAATATAAAACCTTCAAGTGCACCAATGTCTATAATAGAGAAATTAAGATCCAAAGTTTCATCCACATAGAATGTCTAGATCTGGAACATTTCAAACCAATCAATGTGGTAGTAACAAAAGATCTGCCTCATGCAATGGGTCAGCCTAATTGAACAGATAGAATTATAATTTGTTAATGCCAACATGGACTAGGTAAAACGTCATCATTCACATATGTGTGCAACTGCAATAGTTCTGTGTTTCTTTCCATCCTGGAATCTAAGCACCTGATTCTTTGATCCAAGGAGTTTGAGATTCCCCCAAAATGTTCCACAGAACATTTCATGAGCTGTTCAACTGGACCCAGCCAACAGCTTCAAGTTAGGACTTCACATTTGATGACTTGAGAGGAAATCCACCCCCAGCAAAACGAGGACCAGTTGGTCTGACCATTGAGAAGGTGTCATCCATGGGTATACTGTCTTTGTTTCTGTAAGAGAGGAGGTGAAAATTAGCTTCTTTCACATCGTTTTCATCTTCTGAGTTTGATGTTTGATATTCCTAGGGTGAATTAGACAATATGAGCTACTTTAATTAAAGCTTCTAGTTTTAGACAAGGTAGTTGTTAAAATCTAATAAGGTGTTAGCCAATAACACACAGAATTAGGGAAATACAATTAAATGTGAAATACACTCCCCTAATGTGCTGCCCTAATGTGAATATGGACAGAAGACCTCACTATAACTCGAATACTGTGGATATGGTGACTTCTGACTTGTCCTTGTCTTTTTGTTTCATAAAACATTTGTTTAGCTCCAAAGATCAGTTAGAAGAATCTTTCTCTTGACCCAATTATAACTAATCATCATTTATCAACTCATATTCCAAAGTTCTGGTGGAAATGTATAAATATTTATTACATATCCAATGTATACAATCAAATTTGGACATTTATAAAACACAAATTTTCTTGTTACTCTAGATAACTGTTATTATTAGAATAGCTTAAATACCAGAAAAGCTGAGGAAGATTAATAAGATAGCATTTTTAGCAACAAACGAAGGAAGTTCTACTCTAAAATCTACAATGTAATTTCTAAATGGATCTCTTTTAGCACACAAACTAACTCTCTCTCTCTCTCTCTCTCTCTCTCTCTCTCTCTCATATTCAGGTTTCCTACAGAGAACTTAGATTTGCATAAATTATCCATTGTGCAATTAAAGCTCTTATAGAAAACACCTATGGGAAGAGTTCCTGTTAATAAAAATTAAGCAAACTGCTAAGACCAAAGCCAGCTAGATTGGACAACCAGGAATTATTTACCCTAGGGAGATGAGCTGCCTTTTGGAAAAGAATCTGACTAGTACTGCAGACTCTAGACCAGCCAGAGGGTTCAAGGGGAGTCAGGTGCAGGTCAGGATCAGAGTGTGATGAGAAGAATGTTTGAGAAAAACAAAAGAGAGTAAAAGAGTAAAAATGATATGAGCTGCTATTGTATAAAGAAAATGTATGGGGAGAACATCCACAGAGATTATTAAATTATTCCATTTGGAGAGAACCTATAGAGGATTGGTTAATCAACCCAGTTGTCTCTTAGAAGAATTGATTTCATTATTGTGAAAAACCATCCTCCATAAATAGGACAAAAGCTTTAGCCTTGAGTGGGTCCAGCAAAGAGGATGCCTTCCTGTACTTTGGCAACTTGCGTAGCTCTTGACTCGGTGTTAGAGAAAGGCAGCACTCCCCTTCCCCTGCCCTCTTTTGCCTTAAATAACCTAAAATTTTCTTTCTGAAGGAGTTTAAGCTTAATGCTCTGGCTTGGTCTAAGCTGACTAATGGGAATACTGCCTCCTTTATATCATCTCTTTAATGTATTTATAGACTATCATAATGACTCCCTCAGCCTTCTTCCTTCTGGTCTAAACTATCTCAGCACTTTTGTTCTTGCCTCTGCATATTTTCTTCAGTACCTTAATCTTTTTGCTGTTTTCCCATGAACTTAGCTCTCTGTCTACTAGTTTATGGTTCCCCCAAGTAGATGGAAGCACCAATGGAACCCTAACTTTGTTAGAGTAGCTGCAAGTAAGGAGCATGTAGACAAGAGGACAGGGAAAGGCAACAATTCTAGAGGAGCGCTGTCCAGCAGAACTTTCCATGATGATGGAAAAGCTCTATACCCACACTCTAGCTACATATGGCTATTAAGCAATTGAAATGTAGCTAGTCAAACTGAGGACCTGAGTTTTAATTTCATTTCACTGTAATTCATTTAAATTTAAATGGCCACTAGTAGCCCATGGCAAGACAGATGGGCCATTGAGAAGGGCTACGCCAACAGTGGGGCAGCCCATCATACACTGTGTCCAGCAAACTATGTAGGGTTGGGGATCAGCAGGTACTAAGGTCAAAGGAAACTAGACTGAGCCCCAGGGCCAAGGCAGGAAAGATCAGCTCTAGAAAAATAATTAACTGTTTAGCCAGGCTAGCCATCTGTAACTGATAAACTTAGACCACTGGTCTCAAAATGGAGTGCATGAACTTTAGAAGATGAATGAGATGACCCATTGGGAGTAGAAAGAGGATATTAGAGATTTTATTTATGCTTTTTATCTTTAAAAATTAAAAAATACAAACTGATAGTGGTGTCTGCATGTAATTTATTTTAAATATATATATTTTGAAGGTAAATCTAAAACTACTCTAAAATTTAAAAATTTGCATATACATGGGAGAGCTACAAGTTCAAAAATGTCTTTCTGATGAGGGTGTGCAATCAAAAAACTTGAAGACCACTGAGCTAGACACCTGCCTCGTGTGGAAATTAGCCATGTTAATATTTTATGAGCACAACCTTGATATCCTAAAAGAAACCTATAGTGTTTCCACTCCAACATTAGTTTAATTCACATTGTTAACACTGGTGATTCTCAAACTTCAGTGTGTATGAAAATCACCTGAGAATTTTGTTAAATTGCAGATTTCTGAGGCCAATTCAGATCCAGTATAATACAAATATCTGGATATGGGTCCTAGGAACCTGCATGTATAATAAACACTAGTGATTCTGAATCAGATAGTTGCTAGATGTACACATTAAGACAGACTTATCTAAATTATAGCAGTATTTTACTCTACTAAGCAACTGGCATCTAAATGTGGAATTAAGGAGTATTCTGATTTACAAGAAGGGCAGATTTTACGGGCAAATGAATTTGCATCCAGTTACTTTATACAACTGCTTGCTACTAACGAATCATAGGCAACTGCACTCAAGCCGTATTTCCATGTCCCTGAAATGTCCATATGGATAAATATACCAAGCTTGACTTTCAGCCCATAAAGTGAGTCATAGAGAATTAACTGGATGATTTTGGCAATGCCACAAAACCAAACCAAGTTTCAAACCTACTGATTCATTTAGGCCCCCACTCTCATCCTGGAATCAGGCAAATGATACTAATAATGTGGGAAAAAAATTACTTTCCAACATGTCTGCATCCTGAAACCCAAAATCATAACCTCACATGTGCAGTATCATCTCCTAAAAGAATAATAGATCACACTGACACCTCATAGCAGATGCTGAAGCCAGTTACTAGACACAGAAGGTAGTTCAGAGATAGTTTATATAAACATAGGTGAACTGCTCTTAATCACAGTGGGACAGCTGTCTTATTAGAAAGAACAGTTTTACCAAGCCCCTCCCTCTTAGCAAAATACATGTGGTTTTTAATGTGAATGTATTTCAGCATGTACAAGACTGATTTTGAATTTCATTTGCAAACATAGTTGTGGCATGATTATCTCCAAACCATAAGAACAGCATGGGGGAAAAAAATCACATTATATTTCCTCTGTTCCACGTCAGATCCACCAATAAAGAAAGATATTAGTGGATCCCTGTTAGAGTCTCAGGAAGGACTGCAGTATTGAAGGAGATACCAATCCTGTTCTGATACAAACCCAGTTAGTGATCTGTAGAATGTCATTTGTTCACCTTGTGACTCAGTCGACCACAGTGCAATGTGCGTGTTCACAAAATACTTTCTTACGAGCAGATAACAGATAAAACAAAATTAGAACATTTAACTATTTTTTTGCCTCAAGTGTCCTTCAATTTATTTATGTTCCATGGAAATTGCAAAAGTTGCTATTGATACTCATGAAAAAGTGAACATGGGATTTAAGAACTTCAGAGATTTAGAATGTACACGTTCATTTTTTTCAATTCAGCCACATGACTCATACTTCAAATTCCCCATGGACAAGAGATTAGGTTTAATACAAATGGAGAGTAACTTGGCTTACAGGTGGGGAAATAGTTTGTCATTCTGAGGACAAGTTTAGGTTCAAATCTTCTATTTCCAAGATTAAAAAGAAAACTTTTAGCGGAGATTCTCAAAGCTTCCCAAAACCCTTCAACCCTTTGAGGTAGCTCTGGATTCGGAGGAATAATATTTAACTATTTCTTACTTTTGCATTTGTTCTTTACGTTTCTGAGCAAGGTATTTCTTCTTTAAATTCAGCAGCTCATTGGTAAGTTTCTCAATCTCATACTTATATTCTTGGCTCTGTGATTCATACATATTCAATTCTGAAGACAAAACCTAACATGGTAAATAAAGCACCATTAACAAAAGATACACAGGGAGACAATATCCTTTTATGAAAAATCTTTTAATCTGCTACCATTTATTGTAGTGGAGCTAGAGGTGCAAAACAATGCCCATGCTTAACAATTAATCTGCATGCTTCCACCAGCTCAAGGCTCATATCTGGGTAAAAACCTGGCTGAGGACTGAAAACTCATAATCAGGTGACAAATTTAAATAAAACATCATTCCTCTGCTTAACAGGAGGATTATCAGGGCCACATTCAAACATGCTCACAGTTGAATGGTGTAATGTGCTTGAAGGAATATTGTGAATAGAGACAGAAAAACTTCCAGATGCACAGTGTAAAATTGCTCTTAAAACCTTTAAAAAATGTATTCAAGAAAAAAAACACCACTAAGGTGTGTGATTCATCTGAGGATTATGGAAAAAATTATTCTGAAATCATTCTGCCACCATTACTAACTAGGCATTCAATTTATGTGTTTTCCAAGGTTGTTGTTCTGCTAAATACTTATCACCTCTTTATTGTGTTATTTGGGACTATTCACAGGTTCTCCCTTTATCCCAGCACTGGGACACTTACCTCTAAGAAGCAGGTGACTGTGGCAAGGGCATAGGAGAGTCTACTGTATAAGAGGGACTTAAATAAGAAGGCTAATATCAGTATTCTTCCATGGCTGTGTTCAATAGATGCTCCCGGTCTCAGGCTGAACAAGAAGAGCGGGAATCCATTTATCTAAGCATGCCAAAATTGGGGTGTGTTTCCCACCAAAACCAAAAGGAGAAAAGAAAGGCTATTATTCTAAAGGATCTGCAATAGATTAAATTTGTGTTTCCTATTGCTCTCCATTTTAAAGATTTGCACAAAAGGAAAATCTTGGCCTTTCTGGTGTTCATTTGCTTTGAACTCTTTCCTCTTAACTGCTGAGAAAATAATTCTGAATATGCTATCATGAGCTAAAACATGTCATTTTCATGTTGAAAAAAACTTGCCTCAATAGTTAAACTCAGAAACAACAAATGTACAATTTCTTTTCTTTTTTTAATATTCTTTTTTTTACTGTAAAGATGTGGGGTACAATTCAGGGTTAGGTATACAAATATTGATTATGCAGTACCCTTGTTGATGAGGTATGCCCCTCCCTCCCCTAGCAGTTTTCCTCAAGTCCAGATAATGAGAACAAACTGGCAGTCAATGCTCAATCCTTCCCATATCTAAACGTCTTCTATGGGATGTCACATCTCATTTAAGCAAAAAATACTGGATTTCTTAACAAGAGTCCTGTGAACCCTTTAAGGCAATCCACATAAGTGTGAATAAGAAAGACCTGTGCTTTTCTAATCTATACCCACCCCTGAGAAAACAAGAAAATAATAATTTGTTTGAATTATTCATTTGTTTAAAGAACAAAAATAATCGAAAGACTATGCCTTACATAAAACTCAAATTATGTCTCAGCATTCTAATGTGAAATGAACATACAAGGTGACAAATTGAAAATTAATGCTCTAGTTAGTCTTCTGTTTCATTTGCCCTTTTTAAGTAAAAGGAAGCAATTTTACAATATCCTATTTTCAAAAGTATTCGTGCTACACTAGTAGGGTGGCACTATTTTACCCTGGGCAAAAAGGCAATGATTATTACCCTCATTGGGCAGGAAGCGCCAGAATTCATCTGGCATGTGGTTCCCCAACACACCAAGAATATCTAAGTACTTGCTTAGGAGGTAAAACTCAAAATATGGTGTGAACACACCCAATTTTGGGGAAAAATTTTAAAAGGCACATATAAAAGTAAAACACTCCATCTCCCCAACTGAGGTTCTTATAAGACTTAGAAAGGAATTGTACTAACAAAATTCTTGCCTGATTTTATTTCCCTTTCATGACTACTTATTTGACTGATGTTTCTGAAACAAGGCCCTCAGAGCTGGGCAGTGGCTGGAGTTCTGTGTATGTTTATTTCAGATGGGGTGGAATAATGGGCACCTGCTGTGGCTCAGTGGTCTGCTTCAGCTGGGTGAAGGTGATAAAATGTTTCCTCTGCTCCTCTCTAGCCTCCAAGCCCTCTAAATCATCTTGAGATCATCTACACAAACCCTATTCCCCACACTTGTTCATCTGCCTCTTTCTGGAAATGAAGAATGGTGGTATCTAATTGTCTAGGAACAAAGGGGTAGCAGTGAGGTCTGCCCAGCTCCTCCTTGGTCTGGAGCTCTAAGGAAGCTGAACCTCAGTGGAGGATGGCATTTCTGGAGACTTGCTCATTGTGTCAAGGCAGTGGACTTGCCCAGGTGTGTTCCCCAGAATGTGGCTGCACCTGGACCAGGAAAAAGCAGGATCTACCACTTACTTTAAGCTGCTTGGTCTTCTCCCTCAATGTGTGTCGGTAGATCTGAAGCTGTTCTGCAGCCTCAGGCCCAGGCTGCCGGGCCAAGATGTGCTTTAGTTCCACATAGAGTTTCTCCTTTTCCTAGTGGAAAGCATAGCCAGGAGCAGAGATAAATAGCCCAGTTAAAACGGGGAAAATGCCTTTCACTATATGACCAGGACAATTTGGAAGTATCCCAAGCTACTTCACAGTGATGTACTGATCACATTCACTCACAGATTCATCCAGTCATGCATCAAACCAATCATTTTCAAGGGCCTGGGATGTGCCCTGTATTTGGAAAACAATAAGACAATGAATGAGTAAGAGAAACTCAACCCGAAACTTAGGAGCACACGACTGTGAGATAAGGGCAAGGATGGAACATCTCAACAAAGTGTTGCTGTCAATAAAAGCAGGCACTGACTAACGGTGGTTTGAGGAGTTGCCCAAGCAAAGAGAGAGAAAAAGAGCTTCTTAGGTCAAAGTTCAGTGATAGGACCAGGGAACAGTGAATGCAGCTCACCAGGGGCCCAGGGAAGAAGAGGGAAGAAGTGGAGAGAAGAGCTCAGGCTCATAGGTTGGGACCAGACTGCATGTCACATGGGATGGGATTTGGGACTACATCCATCAGGCAATTGGGAGACAGAGATGAGCCACACCTAGATTTTTCTTCAGAGGAATAACTTTCAGCTATTCCCCAAAGCAGAATGCAGAATGAGGAGACTGCAGAATGAGGAGGCGCCAGTACAAGCAGAAGATGAAGAAAGCTGGACCTGAGGCTTCTGAGATGTAAGGTAGTTAGATGTGAAGATATCTCCAAGGTGGAATCAGCAAGATTTGATGAATGATCAAACTTGAGAGGAAGGAAGAAGCAGGAGCCAAGATGACTCCTAAGTCTCTAAGGTGGGCAATTGGGATTGAGGAAGAGGGTGTGAGCAGTATGCTGGAGGAAAGGGAGGCTAGAAGAGGAGCAGGTGTCAGGGAAGAGGAAGGAAAATGTGACTGCAAATCAGCGAGGTGGGCCATGTTGAGCTTGAGGCCCTGCAGGATAACTAGGAGAAGAGTTGAAAATGTAAGCCCAGAATTGAGAGGCAAAGGGCAAAGTGAGTCAGAACAACCAGATCTTTGGGACAAGAGCTAAGGGACAGGAAAGGAAGAAAGATCAAGAGAAAGAAAATGAGAGAAAGCAATTGAACGTCCCCCAAACCAAGAAAAAGCAGATATTTACAGAGAGAGGAATGATTTGAGTGGTCAGTGATATCAAATGAAGTCAAGAGAAGAAACAGGAGAAGGACTGTAAAGGGCCTCTGGGGAAGTTAATTAAGACATCACCACTGACCTTAGTTAGAATATCATAGTGATATTTGGGAACCCAAAGTCAAACAAGTTGAAGAACAAATCAGAAGGAAGTAAAGAAAATGAGTCTTTTAAGAAATATGATGGCATGGAAAGGAAGAAAAGAGATCTGGAAGTGGTTCCAGGGAATAAGTAAAAATTCAGGAAAACTAGGATATGCAAATTTGTAAAACTAAAAGAAAGGATTTCCTAGGAATCCAAAGCAAATAATAATTCCATAATTTTATTTAAACAATAAACAAGCCGGGCTCGGTGGCTCAGCCTGTAATCCCGCGCCTTTGGGAGGCTGAGGTGAGTGGATTGCCTGAGCCCGCGGGTTCGAGACCCGCCTGGGCAGCGAGACCTCATCTCTACAATAAATCAAAAAATCAGCCGGGCGTGGTAGCGCATGCCTGTAATTCCAGCTACTTGGAAGGCTGCGGCGGAAGGATCGCCGGAGCCCAGCAGGTCGAGGCTGCGGTGGCCGGGAGCGGCCACTGCACTCCAGTCTGGGTGACAGAGTGAGACTCCGACTCAAAAAAAATAAAAAATAAAAATAAAAATAATTTAAAAAATGGAATTCCCACTTGTATCCTATAGTTTAATTGCTTAAAAAGTGATTTCAGATCCTTAAACTAATATATTACATGCAAGCAAAGATTTATTTCTAAAGCATCTCAATTCTAGATTCCCATATTGATAAACTGCAATAATCTGAACAAATATTGATAAAGACTAGTGTGCCTACTCACTAGTCTCTACACATATTTATTTCCTTAAGGAAAAAAATACAGTAAGTATAAGCTTTCTCATTCAATGGAACATCCAATCAAATGGAAACTAACTTTTTACCTAGAGTGAATAAGTATTCTTAGCATTATCATCAAATAATACTTTTTCTAAAGAACATAAAAGTCCTAAATTAGGTAAGAGAAAATTCATTAACTAGTCATTGTTGCCATTTGTTTTAACTTTTTCTTTTTTCTAGCCAAATTATAAAAAAATCGCTACAAATAACATAGCTATACTTACAGAAGAGTATATGCAACTTAAAAATTAGTTGGATGGAATAAGCTCCTAAGAAAACATATATAAAAATAATACCATTTAAGAAATAATTTCTGAAATGACAAAGAAACTCAAAAGCCTACGCTAAAGAGGAAAACTTGAACGAATATGATTACAGAGTGGTGATCTTCCCTTGTTATACAACACCCACTGTCACACCATACAATATAATCTTCACAGTAAATGGATGTAGCAAGCAATGAGAAAGATATCAGGAGGTGAGTTTGTTTTCTATAGCCACTTAATGCCTGCTCTGTTGGAAAAATAACACTTCTGACAGGGCTTCAAGATTCAATTTGGAGAGGGTAATAAATATGTGGAGAAGCCCATGAAACTGTTTTGTCCATTTCTTTCAGTTCACCTTTCTCCACACCAGCATACAGGAATGAAAAGGAAAGAACCCCACAATGATGAAAAGGAAGCAATCTGGGTTGGGATATAATAATGTTTTAAACTGAAAAGACTATCTTACTTCAAGAATCTTGAAATGTTTCACAGGTATAATTCTCTTCAATTATTTTTGCTAGGTGTGGAGGAGAGAGACACAGAAGAAAGTGTGGAAGAATCAAATATTGTTACCTCAATATTGAGGCGAGAATCTCAAGATCAATATAAATTAATTGTGTTCCTGAAATCCTTCAACAAGTAAAAAAACCCTAGTAATGATAAAACCAAGCATCACTTTTCCTTTGCAAAATTTCCTCTGGGACTTTAAGACATGTCATCACCCCGAAAACATGTGAATCAAATTGAGCTACAAATTTCCAAAGACTACATGATAGCATCAGTAAAAGAATCAAACCAGAAGGTGAAGTCAGGTTCAAAGTCAAGGTTAGAGGGTATTAAAGGGAAGAGCACAACTCGGCTCCTTCATCTCCTCACCCACCTCGTTTGAATGAGTCCTGCCATGTCCTTTAGAAGGAAGTACTTCTGACACAGAGTGAATGATGTTGTCATTTAGCCTGTCTCCTTCCATCACTTCCAGTTAGTTTTCAAGGTGGTATCATAAGTTGAAATGGATTTATTCTAAAGAATAAAAGTGACTGAACAGTGAGGGCCCAGTAGTAAGGAAAAAGTGAAGAAACGGAATGAATTACCACTAAAACTATCCGGGTATTCAAAGTTAAATAGTTCTGAGAGTTAAAGAACCCAAGACAAGTGATGCCTGTGAGTTCATGGCGGGTGGAAGAAAAACCAGATGAAACCTCAAGGACTAAGACAGTGGAACACATGAAAAGCAGAGGCAAAAGAAACGGGGATTGTGGTTGGAATGTATTGCCAGGTAGGTTTCAGTGTGCAGGAATTTTGGTCTATGCTTACAGTGGAAAATCTGATAGATAAAATGAAGTCGGGTCAGCATTAACATTCTAGTCATGTGTATCATACAGATTTGTATTTTGGGAGAACGTGCTAGTAATTTAGATAAATATAAAGTGTTTGATGGATTGAAGGTCTTAAGTACAGTTGTCTTCCAATTTATTTCTCTCCTAACCCTCTACAAGGGCCAACCAAGCTCTTCAAACATTGTGCAATGGTGTGTATAATAACCCTATTTAGAGACAAAGTGCACAATTCTATTATAAAGAGAATCTATCTTATGCAACAGAGACTCATTAGCTTCCCAATGTATATTGTCTCCATAAGCCAGCAGTGGTAGAACCAGCTGCCTTATAATACATATCCTGTCCTTCTTCATTAAGCCACATCCATTTCTCTTTAAAGCTAGTTGATTAATTTGTCACTTGGTTAGAAGCACCATATGTCAATGAAACACATAAGAAAATCATAAAGAGTTTATTATTTCCCCACCAACAAAAGATTGCATCTTCAGGTTAGCATTTCCTTATTTATTCAGAGTTTGTTTGTGGTACACATCAATATTACTTTGCAGCATGCCCCATTCTTTAAATTATTTTATAAACAGCTACATCGGAATAAAGCTAGACTATTAATACCAAGAGAATAGTTTTCTTTTTGACTGAGCATGTCTTGAAAATTCTAGCCATGCTATGTCCATCCTTGAAATTATATTCTCTTCCTAGACATCCTGTTCTCTCGGTTGGACAGACTGTCAGACATGATTATGGATTCTTTTACTTCAAGAGTCTCTGCCAAGTTGTGCTAAATAACAGCACATCTCATTGTCGATATAAGCCGAGTATAGTGGTAAGAAATTAATTATAGTATTAGCTTCAAATGATGCTGTATTATGGCGACAGTCTGTTACCCCTCATTGGAAACTCCCGATACATTCTGAACAATCTATGCAAATAAGAATCGATGCTATTCCAGGCACAGTTCAGAGAAAGAAATTGAGTTACTCACATAATTCCTTTCCCCACCAGCTACATTTTTCTAGTCACTGTGTATATATTTCTTGTCTTTTCTTTTGCATCTTCTGTTAAAAACAGAAGGTAGTTCTCATTCAATGTGCACCTTAGCACACCTTCTTCCTCAGCTCGTCTACTCAAAGCAATAACTGAATGGAAGGAACTAATTTATCCTGTTTTCATCTGAATCTGTTTGGCAAATGCCAGTGCATTGATTCTGCTCACCTTGATATCATCAATTTGCTTGAACAAAAGTTGGGAATAATCCCCGGGCTCTGTGAGCAAGATGATTCATGTGAAACAGGCAGCTTTCCTCCAGACCAAAGACACACACTTATCTACATCCATCAGAGCAAAAGCCACTCACTCAGATGCTTGAGTACCAGGAACTCTAGCCTCATCCAGTGTGTTCAAGATAAGGTTGATTTTTTTTTTTAATCCCATAACCACTACTTCTGAAAGAATCTACTTCCCAGAATATGCAGAAAATCTCTTTTTCAAAATGTTACCAGACAGCATCTATGTTACTATCTACAGTATTTTGTCTTTAGGAGTCCATTTTTTCTCTCTAATTGAATTATGAGTCTTTAAGGCCAGAACCAAGATGGATCTCTCTATACATACCTTGTACCTAATGTTGTGCTGTACTCATTCTAGGTGCTCAATCATTTTGTTGATTGCAATTATAATGTCAGCAAACTATGCCCATTGTATTTTACTAGTATGCATCAATAAACGTACAGATATATTTGTGTGAGAACTTTTACTTGGATTAGGCTATTTGGTAACATCTTCCAGTTAGCAGAACTTGCATAATTCACCTTACTGAGATGGTGCTACAAGTTCCATCACTCTAAGCTATATGTTTTCATTGTGTGTATTGCATATAACTCAGGAAATCACTGATGTACAACCTTGTTCTATTAGTTAAATGTTTATAGAGGATTTCTGATAGTTCAGTTTTAAATACGTCTCTTAATTCATAAGACTCACAAATATACTCAAATTAATTGGCTCTGAAAACACCACTTATATGTGCATTTACATACTGATACATATAAATATAGAAATACAAGCATAACTCTTAAACTACATTTCTGAACTAAATAATGTGCTGACTTTTAAAACAACCTCCTTAAACACAGAAGTCCTAATTACACACATAACTCTTTTTCAGAATTAAAAAAAAAAGCAATACATTTTTGCTTCTTTTGCCTGGTTTCAGTTCTTTTTCCATGCCCTCACCCCCATCCATAATTCTTAACAAAAGACTAAAGCCACATTTAAAATTCTAAGCAAAATTGCTTTCCTCTCTCTACAAAAGCAACTCTAGAACACTGCCTAATTTATCTGGAAATGCCTGTTTTCATTAGCAGGAAAATAAATTAGAAACTTTGTAAACATATTACATTTCTATCTAGCTTTAGAGAAGGAAAAAATAATGGCTAATACCTTGGGGCATTCTTGTTTATTGGCTTTATAACGAAAATGCCAGCTAAACTGAACTCTGGACCCATCTTGTTTATGATGTCATGAAGTGGTAAAGCCCCCTGGAGAGGATGAGAGATGCTGGAATTGGGGATGAAACAGAATTACACAGTCGAGCTCCTTATGAGCAGGGAACTAGTTGGTTACACAGTGGTTCTTGGCTTTAGATATAAATGAGTAAGTGTTTTATAAGGCGTATGAGAAATTTGCATGCACTAACCTTCACCATTTTTGTAACAATAGGAAAAATGCTTTTGGTGCTTTCTGATATAAGCAACACAAACTTTCTTGTGAGATCTTTTGTAAGGAATTTTACTTCCAAAATGGAAGTATATGCATATGAAATCTGGTACAAAGTATATAATTCCCTAGACCAGCCTGAAGTTTGTTACCAAGGCTATTGGCTTGTTTAACCTTTGCACCTTATCTAGCAATTTATGTGTGTGAGGAATTCGCATATATTGTCATGATAGTGTTGACTTTTCTTAAAGCCATGAATGAAACAGTTCTAACTAAGCATTTATTTAGCAACAATTCTATGCACAGGATTGTGCTAGGTTCATACAAAGATAAGTAAGGTCCAAAACTTCAAGGAGCTTATTATCCAGTTAAGGAAAACAAATAATTAAATCATTATAAAACCAGAGTAATGTCAGGCCCCTAAAGATGTGCTAGGAGTATCGTGCAGTGTGATAACCATCTGGAGGACTATGGAAAGGGAAATATTTCAGATGGATCTTGAAAGGAGAAGTAGTGGTAATAATATTTGTATTTGTGGATCTGAAAAGTCATTGCTATCAAAGGACAAAGTTAATAAAGTCCCTTGAAGCTAAACCATTTAAAATGGTGCCTACTGTCTCTATGATGATTAAGTTTTTAAAATTTGTCTGAAATCCATGGAGAAATCTGTTTTAGGGGACTGGAATCCAGTGAGCCCTCTTTAATCCAAACCTTTATAACCAGCAAAACAAAAAAGAGAAGGCAAAATGTTAGATACTGTATGTAATCAAAAAAAATTTCTAGGGAATGATGAGTCATCAGTTTAACAAATAGTCAATTAACTTCCATTACAGTTATTGGGGGTTTTCTACGAAACTGATATTATAGTATAATTTGACTTTCTTCACATTTCTGACTTCTGTGGTACATTTTCTTAATTTTTTATTATGTAGCAATCATACAAAATAATATATATAGCATATATGGCTATAAAGCATAATGATAAAATAAATACTCATGATGAACTCATCACCCAGCTTATGAAATAGAACATAATCAATACCAGGAAGCTACCTATGTACTCCCTTCCTTCTCCCATCCCTGTGCGTATATACCTGCCACCATCATCTAAGTTAAGAACCATTCTGAATCCTGTTATCATTGCCTTGATTTTTTCATATAGCTTTATCATTTATCTATTATTTTGTTTTGCTTTGTTTTGAGTTTTATAAAAATATGCCTGAGTACCCAATTTTCTTTAACTTACTTGTTTTCCTCAACATAAGATTTATGATTATTGTGTGTTTCTGTTTATGTAGTTGATTTGTTACTCCATTGGGTAAGAATTCCACAATTTACCCATTCTCCAGTCAGTGAGCATTTAGGTTGTTTCTGGGATTTTGTTTTTATAAGCAATGTTACTATGAACATTCTTGTGCAGGTTCCCAAGTCCCCAAGCACAAATTTTTCTAGGACATAGACTTAGGAGTGGAATTGCTGCATCTTAAATATATGAGAATGTTCAACTTTATAAGGTAATGTAAAATTATTTTCTAAACTGCTTTATAAAAATTCCAATTAATCTACCACCTTCTTGCCATTTCTTAGTATTTTCAGGCATTCCTAAACAAAGGACTCAGTTAAGCCATAACTAGAATTCTGATCCACTGAAGTTATGAGATAGTGTATGTTGTTTTAAGCTGCTAAATTCGTGGTAATTTGTAATGAAACAATAGATAACTGGGCAATCCCCTTGGGTCCCCTTCCACTGTGGGAGCTTTTTTTGTCCTCTTAATAAATCCTGCTTTCTCAAAAAAAAAAAAAAAGATAGATAATTAATATAGACAACTTATAAAATACAATTGAGCTCTTTTTCAAGTTTATTCATCACTTGTGTTTTCTCTTCTGAGAAATGTTTGTTCACACTCATTGTTTTCCTATTTTTTACCAAATTTTTTTCTTGATTTGTAATTATATATTCTACATATATATGTGTATATATACATATATATATAGAGAGAGAGAGTGTGTGTGTCTTACTTTATTAATGATTTCTCTTAAAGTATTGCCATTCTTAATGTAGTAAAATTTATCCATACTGTCTTTTATGGTTAATTCTTTCTGTTTTTTATTTAAGTACTCTGACCAAGTAGTTTTTAAAGATTTCTTTTAGCAGAAATATTCAAAATTCATTAATTTCTCACAAATCTTGTCTTAATCCTTTGATATTTAAAACTCTTTTTCGAAGTGCCTGCACTTATACTTGTTCAATTTTATCTTTTTCCACTATGCTCTGATTTATCATTGCCTTTGTATATGATTCCAGCATTTTTCTAATGTCACTTGTGCTGACTTTATGGTATCTGACATCTTTTGCAAAGTTTACAGTTTTGTTTGACAATTACTTTGCATTGTACTGCTGGATATTAATAACACTGGATAATCCTACTAAAAAGAAAGAATTTTGACATCAAAATGGGCAGGAGTTAGTTATATGATGCTAGGAGGGATGTCTGAGTGGTGAACAGCCATATAAGTGGCAAGCTCATTAGTGAATATTTTAATGTTATGACAACTTTTACCACACAATCTCACAATTTGGGAAAATTGGACAAGAGTACTACAAGCAGTAGCAGCAGCTCTCCCTCATGAACAGGTATTGTGAATGTGCCAGGCTTAATGCTAAGCTCAACATATGTGTTATTTCAATAATTCATCACAACAAACCTGTGAGCAGATCATTTTTACCGCTATTTTCCAGATGAAGAAGTTGAGGCTCAGAAGTGTCAGTGACTTGTCAAAAAAAAAAAAAAACTAAACTAAAAACTAAAAAAGTGGCAAGAGCAAGATTTGAAGCTATATATAATAGAACATTTTAAAGATTGAGATTAAAATGTCCATATATATATATATATGTGTACAATATTCTTACTCTTGACTGCTACACATACTAATTCTTCTTACAGCAGATGAAGAGTAAGAGGAGAGAACAACACAAACAAAGGCATAAAGGTGAGGAATTGAGAACTTAAAAGCATCCCGTAAGCAATTCAGTTTGGCTACAGCCTGCAGTCTGTGCAAGGGAGGTTGTAAAGGACTAGACTAGACTAGACTAGAGGGGAAGACTATATGTGTCTTGAATGACAGGTACATGAGTTTGTTTTCAACATGAGAGTTGGAAGCCACTGAGAGTTCCTTGGTGTATAGTATGTTATTCTAATAATAATGTTATTATATCTTATGTACATATACCACTCTAATAAATTAATTACACTATAAAACACATAAATAGAACATTTCAAAGGTCAAGATAAAAAATATATGTGTAGAAGCTCAAATATTTTCTTCCAATGCTCAGTGAATTGTCTTAAGTGTTCCACTTTAGAAAACTGTTTTAGGATCATAGGAATCAGAATAGCGGCTGAAGAGGGGAAAAAAGAGCGGGGTTGGAAACAGATGCAAGAGCATGTGGAGATGGAATTACTTGATCGGTAACTGATTGGGACATGGGTGGGAGGAGTCAAAAATGACTATGCCATTTCATGCCTCTAGGAGCCTGGAAAAGCTGCCACACCACGAATGTGCATACCCCTGCCAGGGGAGGAGTTGGCTTCAGGCAGAAGATGATGAGTTCAGTTTTAAAGAGTCAGCAGGACATCCTTTTGACAAACAAATATTAAGAAATACAAGCCCAGAATGAAGGAGAGTCTAGATAAGCCATCTCGACTTTATATATATAAAGGTGATAGTTGAAGTCTTAATGAAGAGTTTCTTGAGGGTGCAAGCTACTAATAAACGCAATGTTCCAAGAAATGTCTTGGAAAATGATTAACAGGGAATAGGAGAAGGGGAAAAAAATTCCAAGAAAGAAGACAGGAAGAACAGTCAGAAAGAGAGGAGAATCAGCAAACTTCTGAGCCCTGAAAGATAAGGGAGGACACAAGTGTAGAGTGTCTTTGATAGCATCAAATGTGGTTGAGGTAAAAAAGGACGAAGATTGAAGTCAGTCCACTGGAATTGTTTACTCAGCTATTTATTTATTTATTTATTTTTTTGAGTTGGAGTCTCACTCTGTTGCCCAGACTGGAGTGCAGTGGCCGCTCCCGGCCACCGCACCCTTGCCTGCTGGCCTCCGGCAATCCTTCCGTCTCAGCCTTCCGAGTAGCCGGAATTACAGGCATGCGCTGCCACGCCCAGCTGATTTTTTGATTTATTGTAGAGATGAGGTCTCACCAAGTTGCCCAGGCGGGTCTCGACCCCGCGGACTCAAGCAATCCACTCACCTCAGCCTCCCAAAGGCACGGGATTGCAGGTTGAGCCACCGAGCCCGGCTGCTCAGCTATCTAAACACATATACATTCAACCATTCATTCACCCAATCATCTACCCATGCAATACATACTGATGGACACACCAGGCACTGTGCTACACTCTGGCATTATCTTCGCTGTTGTCATGGTTGTCCTTATAGACATCAGCTGCCATTTATTAAGTGATAACTACATACCAGTCACTTCTCATAAATTATATTCAATCCTTATAAAAATTCTATAAATCACTGAGTATATTCATTTCACAGACAAAGAAACAACTCAACCAAAGTCACTAGTCCTAGAGCCATGAAGCAAACCTAATTTCAAAAGACTACACTCCTTCCTATAGATTGTGTGCTTCTCGAGAAATTCAGAGTCTAATGGGAAAGACAAATAAGTGACTCAACAGTATGTTGCGATAAGAGCAATTCTTGACAGTTACAAAGAATGTCAGCCGGGCTCGGTGGCTCAGCCTGTAATCCCATGCATTGGGAGGCTGAGGTGAGTGGATTGCCTGAGCCCGCAGGTTCGAGACCCGCCTGGGCAACTTGGTGAAACCTCATCTCTACAATAAATCAAAACTCAGCCAGGCGTGGTAGCGCATGCCTGTAATTCCGGCTACTCGGAAGGCTGAGGCGGAAGGATCACCGGAGCCCAGCAGGTGGAGGCTGCGGTGGCCGGGAGTGGCCACTGCACTCCAGTCTGGGCGACAGAGTGAGACTCCAACTCAAAAAAAAAAGAAAAAGAATGTCACAAGTATCAGAAAAGGGACATCTCTGAAAAGAAAGACCCTCAAGGTTTCCATCACCAGTAATGGTCTATCACCTATCCCTTCCCAAGAGCTCAAGGGGTTCAACTACAAGGGTCATTTGGCTGAGTCCAGACTGTTTCTTTCCCTAAATCAATTAATCAATCAATCAGTCTTTCTCTTTCTCTCTCTCTCTCTCTGTCTCTCTCTCACCCCTGTTTCGTTGTTATTTGTTCTAGGGTGAGATGAACCAGGGTGCATGAATGCTGGGATTCAAGCTCATAGTCTGTGGTCTTAAGAAGGAATAATTCCTAAAATTCCTAAAGCCCTATATAAATTGTATAACTTAGAAGGAGACCTGAGGCCTCCTACACTTTACTCGTTTAAAGACTGGGGTCAAGAGTCAGCCCAGACAGTGAATTCTCAGCTTCCTCTCACCAATGTGCCACTGAGGTAGGAAACAGAAGAAAAATCTTAGTACCATAAATAGTTAATTAGGCTTATAATATTAATGATCCCCTGTGGATTAATATAGGAAAAGCCAAGATGATTGCAATTATTCATAAAATAGTAATTGTAATAATAGTTAATTAAGCATATATCATAACCTCTGTAAACTACTTTATAGATGTTATCCACATAATCCTCACACAACAAGTTAATTTCACAGATGAGGAAACAGAGGCTCAGTGAGACTAAGTAATTTACCCAAGATCACACACAAATTGCAGAGTAAGGATTCAAACCCAAGCCAGTGTGATCTCAAGCCTGAATCAGAACACTCCTGGCTTCTTCAAATGCTTTGCAAAGCACCCTCCCTCCACCACTTTCACTCACCAGCCAAATTGGAGGGACAGCCAAGGTGGTGAGGGTTCAGAAGAAAACAAAGCAGCCAAGTTTCTGGACATTGACAATGACAGCTGCATAAGGAAAGAATCTTTGGCAAGCAACTTGTTAAATCATGCAATAGAGCCAATGAAAGGCAACTCAGTGAAATCTCACTAACTTGGAAAATTCTTTGGAATAGTAAGATATGTTAAATTTTGAAAACAAGAAACATCCTGATGGAATTACATACTCAATTTGAAATAGCTCCAAGTAATTTGGATTTTGTGATGAAATTCTAAAAATCCTCCAAGCAACAATTAGACCATGACATCACGGGATGGACTCAGAGCAGAGAGGGCTCCCTCCTCGCTCTGCTTCCCTTTCATGCTCCCTATATGTCCATCACATGAAATCATTTTCACTCCATGGTCCAACCAGGTTCTTCTGAGACTTATTGGCTTTATACTGGCCACTTGTTTTCCCAGAATGCCCTTTCCTGACTTCCACCTCCACCCCTTGGCAAACACCTTCTCACTCTTCAAAAGAATTCTGCTCAAAGTAACTTCTTTTGGGAGGTCTTTTTAATCACCTCAAATTAACTGCATCTTTGGTATTATCACAGTGTGGTTGGATTTTTCATCTTGGGTTACTTTAGTCATATTCTTCATTGGTTCATGCAAGGTCATCTTTAACTTTATAACATAAGTAACATGAGTAAACCTCCTCAGTACAGATATATTTATACACAATTCTGGCTTATTTTCTCTGAATTTATTCCTAAATTAGAATTTCTGAGTCAGAGTTTTCATATTATAAGGACTTTAATACCTATTAAAAATTCTTTTCTAGAAAGTTGACATCAATTTAAACTCTATTCACAAAAAATAAAAGCGCCTATTATACCCATACCCACATTCTTCACTATCACTGCATATCATCATTTTTTATCTTTGCTAATCTGGTAGACCAAAACAAGGATAATTATTCTTTTAATTTTTACTCTTTTGACTACTAATAAGGTTATCATATTTTTACAAGTTCACAAGTGATTCATATTTCTTCCTTTGTGAACTGTTTGCTTATGATCTTTACCAACTTATTCACTGAGGAAGACTTCTTTTTTCAAATTGATTTGCAAAAACCTCTTTACATATTAAAGATATAGACCTTTCTCTGCCATATGTGCTGCAAATATTTTCCCCAGATTTTCCATTTTTAAACTGTTTTCCACTACACTGATGATACTTTGAACTTTTTATGTAGACAAAGTTATCACTTTTTTCCTTTATGATTTCTGCCTTTGGTATTATACTTAGTCCTTCCCCTACTTCCTAGGTACATACCCTAGAGAGATGCTTATATATGTGTACCAAAAAACTTGTACAGGAATACCCCAAAACACTTTTGCAATAGTGAAAAATTGAAAGGGGAAAAAAATCTAAATGCCCATCATTTTTAAGATGGTATAGATATACAATAAAATTGCCTACATCTTTAATGTGTATCAACATGGATAGGTCTCAAAAACAAAATGTTAAGTGGAGCAAAGGGAGAAAATTAATAATGTATACAGTGTAATACCATGTGTACAAATGTAAAATGTACCAAGTAATTCTATACATTGTAGATGTATCAATTTTCAGGAAAAGCAAAAAATATCCTGAAGGAATACACATCAAATTAATGACAGTTGTTGCCTCAGGGAAAGGCAGGAAAGAAATGGAACTTTGAAGGAGGGCAAAGGATTCTTCACGTAATCTGAAAATCTACTCATTACATTGTTAAAAATAAATCTGAAACATATTTTACAAAACATTAACATTTGCTATTTTGAGTAAATAGAAGGCGTGCATATTCAATTATAATCTACTTTTCTGCATTAAAATTTTATCCCAAAATTAAAAACAGGTTTCCCCAAAATATACAGAAATGTATTTATAGTTTATTCTAGAACTTTTAAAATATGTTTTAAAAGTTAGTGTATGCATGAACAGACATCTCTCAAAAGAAGAGATACAAATGACCAACAAACATGAAAAGATGCTAAACATCACTCATTATCAGGGAAATGTAAACTAAAACCATAATGAGATGCCACCTTACACCAGTCAGAATGACCATTATTAAAAAATTAAAAAATAATAGATGCTGGTACAGATGTGGAAAAAAAGGGAATGCTTATACACTGTTGAAGGGAGTGTAAATTAGTACAACCTCTACAGAAATCAGTATGAAGATTTCTCAAAGAACTAAAAGTAGATTTACCCCTTGATCCAGCAATTTCACTACTAGGTATCTATCCAAAGGAACAGTGTTTGTTATATAAAAAAAGACACCTGCACCTGCATATTCACTGTAGCACAATTCACAATTGCAAAGATGTGGAACTGACCTAAATGCCTATCAACCAAGCAGTGAATAATGAAAATGTGGTGTGTATATATACACTATGGAATACTATTTAGTCATCAAAATGAATGAAATTATGTCTTTTGCAGCAACTTGGATGGAATTAGAGAACATCATCCTAAGTGAACAAACTCAGGAACAGAAAAACAAACACCTCATGTCCTCACTTATAAGCGGAAACTAAACTAAGGATCTGCAGACATATAGAATGGTATATGAACATTGAAGACTCAGAATGGGGAGGTGGGTAAGGAGTGGAGGAGCAAAAAAATCACCTGTCAGATGCAATGTGCACAGGTGGGGGTGGTGGGCACAGTTAAAGCCCAGACTTCCTCATCACTATATAATGCAAACATGTCATGACACCAAAAACTAATTTTACCCTGTAAAGCTATTAAAATTTCAAAAAAAAACTGTGCTGTACACATTTGCTGTTCTTAACCCATGCATCTGTGCTTATAATTTTTAAGGACCAAAACTGCACATTGCTATTTTTAGTCCACTTAAAAAAAATAATTTGGTGCATAGCATGAAGTAGAACTGTAACCTAATTTTTCCAAATATAAATCCCATAACACTTCGTCTGTCTCTGTTTCTAGTATAGTGCTTCATTATATTGTGCTATAGTTTAAGTTATTTGTTTACATGCTTGTCTCTTCCACTAGACATTGCCTTTTTCATAAATAAGAACTGTTTCTTGTATCTTCATTATTTCTAGAATAAGCATAAGACCTGATTCTCAGTGTTTTCTGAATGAGTGAGAGAATGAAAAGAATAAATGAATGAATGAATTATTCATCTCAATGACTAAACAATTCTCTGCTACTCCCATGAGTGTCCTCATCCAGATTGCCTCAAACATATTCAGTAAATCCGAGTGAACTTAGCAGCCAAACTGGTTCCCAGGTAATCATGACCATAAAATAGTCCTATGCTGGTCAGTGTGACAGCCACTAGCCATAACTGGCCATAAAGCACTTGAAACGTAGATAGTCTGAATTGATATTTGCTGTAAGTGTTAATACACACCAGCCATTGTAGCCTAAATAAATAAATAAAACTAAAAAAGTAAAATATCACAGTAAAATTTATTTCATGTTGAAATAATAAAATTTTGGATAAATTGGGCTAAATAATATGTTATTAAAATTAATTTCAACTGGTTCTTTCTATACTTTCTTATTGTGGCTACTAAAAAATTTTAAAATACACATAAGACTCACATTACATTTTATTGAACAGACAGCACCAAAATAAAGCAACAACAGTGCTTTAGATCTAAAATGTAGAAGAAAAAACATGTTCAGTTTTCACATATGCCTAATTTGAATGCAAAGCAACCACCTCTTTATATAAATAATGGCAAGAAACTAGATGAAAAAGTATGAGGTCATTATGCTGCACAGTCGACAACCTGGAAAATTAGACTTACGTAAATTGTTCCATAAAGCACTTAATAAAATTTTAGGGAAGTAGAAAATTGTGTATTAAGTTCTGTAATAGAAAGAAGATTCGTTTCCAAAAGAAGATCATAGGTGATAAGGTAACGTGAAAAGCAACAACCATAAGGAAACAACCTTTTGTTGTCAGTCACCTGGTGGGTCTGCTGGACTACCACTGTGTGATTTCAGTGGTCCTGGGGTTGCTCCCCTTTTGATATCGTCTACTCTAGACTGGAAAGTGATGATTCTAATATAGTCCCAGTGACACTAAGTCCCATGTAGTCCAGTCACAGAGAGACATCATAGGCAAAAAAAAGCAACCAACCAGTAACTTTAGGGTAACTTAAGTACTTTGTACCTCTCAATTATTGTGAAGGGGATACATTATTACACATCATTACTTAAATAATATCCCCTTTCTCTCACCACATGAAGCTACCCTCACACCCTTGCCTTCAAAAATCCTTCAAAAGCTTCAAAAGCTCACCACATGAAGCTACCCTCACACCCTTGCCTTCAAAAATCCTAGAAAAACTCCTTTCATGTGCTACCCACCTATCAATCCATCCCTCACTACGATCATGGTTATGTTACCTCAAATGCCAAGAGATCTACTCTGCAAGGGCAGAGCCTTCTCCTGGGTGGGAGGAGGGGCTGACAGCGAGAGAGAGCCAGAACCTTCTGGGGCAGGCAGAAAAAAGGCTGCAAAAAAAGTTTATTTTTGTGTTCTGTTCAAGTCAGCCAAACCCAGTGACCCAAAATGCAAAAATGATCATGATTCTGTGCATAGCCCAAGGGTCAACATGGAAAACTCGACAGATGAAAAGATTAGTTTTTATAAAAACAAAAATGAGGGACAATACAAAGATGTGCTATGAGTCATGTTTTTACTTAGGAGAAAGTCAAGTTGTGTCACACCTAGCAGAATGAAAGGATTTCACAAATCAGAGAGCTACTATAATATTCAGTATCAAAGAGGAATTGAGGTTTCTTCAAATACACATCGATTTTGGAAATGACACTTAGTAAGGAATCCTTAAGGAACAAGGAAATTTTGATAAACAAATTTGGGAGGCAAGGACTGATATGCCACAGTAAGTGCTGGCATGCTTTTCTGCTTTAATCTAGTCTCTATATTACACCGGAAATTCCATAACCAGTTGAATATGAATGTCATTAATTCAAGAGCTGGTTTTGAAATGCTCTAACTCCATGGTGCCTCTCTCTGAATGGAGGCTCCTCACTCACCATTTCTCTCACTCCTTTGCTCTCTGCTGTCAACACCAGGACCTACAATCACTCAACCTTCCCACTGCACCAGCCCATTAGCCTCCTCCTGGCTTCATTACTCTGCCACCCCACCACAACCCCAAAGTAAAATACTTCCCAGTGCTCCCCACAACAATTCCCACTCCTTTATCCCTGGCCTTTGTCATGCCTGCTGTGCATGCTCCCCATACTGCCTCTCCCCCACTGTTCAGCTGCTCAGCTCCCAGGTCACTCAGTGCTACTGAAGGGCAATGCAGAACTGTACAGGGTGGGGCCAGTACAAATTTGAGCTCTGCACTTTGATCTGTACCTTCTCTCTGCTCAGCATGTCTCATTTTCTCTTCTTATGAATATCTGGATAGTGTCTCCTCAGCAGGTTCTTCAGACCTGTCTCTTGGGGACCCCAGTCTCATCTCCATCATGCTCGCTCTGCAGATGACCTGATCTGAACAGGCAGAAAGCTCCTTAAGCAACCCCTACCTCATTGCAAGAGTCAATGCTACCTAAGCACTCTTTCTGCCTTCCTGTCCATATCAGATAAAGAGCTGGTTATCCTCATCATCTCTCTTGGTATACATGTGTATGAATCAACATACATAGACATATACCCATGCATATAAAACCACACATACTATCCCCAGGCACCTGCACAAACATGCATGCCTACTTAACCTTGTCTTTTTCTTCCATGCTTGCTCCTTGCACTCATGACTGACATCATCATGAATCTCACTCCTCTCTCTAAAATGTTTACCAACCTAGAAGAGCACATGTTCTCTATTATGCTCAGGGGATAGGGCTGAGACAAAAACAAACAGAAGTCTTGCATGGCTTATGTGCTCCTGAGTTGTTTGAAGTTTAAGAATATATGTGTGTTTTATATGTGTTTTTACATTTTTTTTCCTTCAATCTTTCATAGCCAAATGCCCCACACAAGTAACTCATGTCTGGTGCCTCTGTGGTCTCACCTCTTTCCTTCCCTTCCACCCCAACCACCCAGAATGAGACTTTCACAGGGCACCAGTGAATAACTTCTCTGAAGCCAAGTCCTTCTCTCAGTTCTGATTCTCTGGCAGATGCTGACAGTGATGACCTACTTCCTTTAAGTTCTCTCCTCTCTTGGCCTCTGTGACACTGACCTTTGAGTTCCACTGCAAAATCAGGCACACTTCACTGAAAGACCCTGCAAACAACCAAATGAGTGTTCCTCTTCCATCTTCTAAAAACCAGGGAAGTAAGTTTGTCTAAGAAAAGAATACAGAGCCTCTCCAGGTGCTTATGTGTATTTTCATAGGAAATGTCATCCTCTCAACAGCACACTACCCATGCTCACACAATAGCCATTTTCTCCACAGTCTCCACTTTGGGGAAAGGCCAAAAGTGATAAGGCTATGCCAAAGTTTTTCTCCACAATTCACCTTTACACATACCCACCAAAGGCTACCAGACTGGGCCCTCCCTGCTTGAGTTACCTTGCTCAGCTTTCTCCACTCCACCTCTGTCCTTGTGGAGAAGGGGCAAAGACAATGTCCTAACTGTACAAGATTTTGGAAAATGAAGAGGGGCTCAGAGCATGCACAAGACATGGGTGCATATTTGCTGTGGGGAATTTCATTTCCAAAAACAGAAAAGAAAATCTATGTTGAGGTAACTACAATCAGATTAATGTTGTGTGTGTATGTTGGAAATTAATGTCTGTGAGCACTAAGTGAAGTGCTATAGGTAGAAGTGCTCTGCAAGATGTAACTTGCTAGACAAATGTTAGATCCTTCTAGCATCATCCATCTCACAGAGTTGTTGAAGCCCAGATGAGACACTATATGTAAAATTGCTTTGACAACTAGAAAAAACATTTATAAATTGAAATTATTCTGTGATATTTTGCCTCTAGCTAAAATATTAAGAGATTAAGAGTCAGACCATGGCAATATTGAAGAAAATTAAAATACCTGCCAATTTCTTTTGAATGCGCATTCCTGGAACTCTTCTCATAAACTGAAAATTCTAGTTAATTTCCATCCTTTCACTTCTTTTCAGATGAATAGATTTCAATACATCTCAAAATCTATCAATAAGCTAGCAACATTCCTGGTGACTGTCAATTAGACCACTGGACTGTGGACTTGAGACCTAAAAGTCATCTTTTGTACCCTGCCCACAATAACAAAGTCAGTCAATTTTCTCTTGTGACTGTTTTTGATTTCCTTCATTTCAGTCTCCCTGGGCATTGTAACACCACAATTCCTTTGCAGTAGCTTTCTGATCATTCACTCCACCCTTAGCATTTCTGATTTCCAATCCATCCTTCCTAATGGTGCTCAAAAAACCTAACATCATTTTCATCATTCCAGCTAACTTTTTAAAATAACTGGTATTATAAACAAAACAATGTTAGGAAATAAAAGCAATTTAAATAATTATTAGAAAGTAAGATGAAAACCATTACTTCTTTAAAAAAGTATGATTCTATACTGAGAAACACCAGAAAATTAACTGAGAAGCTATTCAGTATGATAGGCTAAATACAAATAAGTATGCAAGCTGGGCTCGGTGGCTCAGCCTGTAATCCCGTGCCTTGGGAGGCTGAGGTGAGTGGATTGCCTGAGTCCGCAGGTTCGAGACCTGCCTGGGCAACTTGGCGAGACCTCATCTCTACAATAAATCAAAAATTAACTGGACGTGGTAGCGCATGCCTGTAGTTCCGGCTACTTGAAAAGCTAAGGCGGCAGAATCACAGGAGCCCAGCAGGTCGAGGCTGCGGTGGCCGAAAATGGCCACTGCACTCCAGTCTGAGTGACAGAGTGAGACTCCAACTCAAAAACAAACAAACAAATAAGCATGCAGACATCAATAGCTTTTTAACATATTGGCATTAACTAGCTGGAACTTTCTTTCCTCATAACTGCCAATCTCTACCAGAGGCACAATCTGAAAGAGCAAAATGGAGCAAAAGGATTCCTGGAGTCTCTAGTTTTTCTGTAATAAAAAAGTTTGTGGTATTTATGTGACATGGGTTTTCTTTCCCTATTTTGTTTTTTGGTTTTTTTTTTTATTTTATTTTAAAGATGTGGGGTACAATTCAGGGTTAGGGATACAAATGCTTCATTATTCAGGTACTTTTGTTGATGAGGTGTGCCCCCATCCTCCCAGCAGTTTCCTGCTACTGTCAATCCCATCCCCTCCCACTTCCCTGGCAGTTTCCCACTATAACCAATCCCTTTCTTATAGTATTATGATAATTGTTCAAGGTTCGCTTATGAGTGAGAACATGTAATACTCAGTTCTTTGTTTCTACAATAGATCACTCAGTATTACAGACTCTAAGTCCATGCAAGTTGCAGCAAAGTTCATAATTTTGTCCTTGTTTATGACTGTGTAATATTTCATTGTGTATATGTACCACATTGTTTTATCCAGTCCTCTTTCGATGGGTAGCACAATTGGTTCCATGTTTTTGCTATTGCAAATAATGCTACAATAAACAAGCATATGTGGGTATCCTTTTTATAGAGTGATTTGAGTTCCTCCGGGTATATTCTTATTTTGTTTTGTTGTGCTTTCAGCTTCTGTTCATCAAAGTTTAAAGAATCATAAGGAGCCGGGCTCGGTAGCTTAGCCTGTAATCCCGCGCTTTGGGAGGCTGAGGTGAGTGGATTGGCTGAGCCCGCGGGGTCAAGACCCGCCTGAGCAACTTGGCAAGACTTCATCTCTACAATAAATCAAAAAACTAAGCCAGGCTCGGTGGCTCAGCCTGTAATCCCGTGCCTTTGGGAGGCCGAGGTGAGTGGATTGCCTGAGCCCGCAGTGGAGACCCGCCTGGGAAGACAAAACCTCATCTCTACAATAAATCAAAAAATTAGCTGGGAGTGGTATTGCACGCCTGTAGTTCCAGCTACTTGGAAGGATGAGGCGGAAGGATCACCGGAGCACAGCAGGTCGAGGCTGCGGTGGCCGGGGGCGGCCACTGCACTCCAGTCTGGGCGACAGAGTGAGACTCCAACTCAAAAAAACAAGAGTCATAAGGAACAAGTTTCAGCCTGGACAGCTAAGTGTGGAGTGAGAAGGATGGAAGGAAGGGTGAGTGGGGGAAGGAATGAAAGGAGGGTTGTAGTGTTGTTAACAAAGTGGCCCCAAGGCAGTGGATTGGCTTTGTCGACTTTGGAGTTATCACTAAGCAGGAGGAAAAACTGAAAGCTGCCATTGACTCTCCTCCCTTGACCTTCCCAGGCATTCAATTGCCAATTCTCCTCCACTGGTCTTTCTAAGATCTCATGAATTTGCCCCTTTTCTTCTCCTCCCCAGGGCCTGCCTTTTACCAACATCCTCAGTACCTCTGACCCAAATCACAGCTGCTCCTTAACACTCCTCCAGCCCCCGTCCCTGGCCTCAGTCTCTCCTCCTCCTCACTTCCACTGAGTCACGCCCGACTGCTTAATATCGGCAGAGTGTAGGCCTGGATGGTCTACCAACCTCTGCTAGAACACAAGCGCCACATCTCCCAAGAGACTGTGTGGGTTTAAGTCACAGCTCTGCCACTGAATAGCTGTGTAACCTTAACCGTGTTACTTAATCACTCAGAGCATCAGTTTCCTCATTTGTAAAGTTGACCTGACCCACATAATAAAAATAAAAATTATTGTGAGGATAATATACATATTATATATAATATACATAATATAAAGGATCCATCACAGAATTGGCCACACAATAATATAATAGCATTCAAGACCTGTTAATCACCACCATAGGAGTTGAGGTCATCATCACTATTAGAGTTTGTAGTTGTCTACTAGAGCAAGTTTAATGCCTATGCTTAGTCTCTAAGACCATATAATTGGTCCCCACCAAATATATTTAAAGGTGTTCCCCAAAACAAAATAGCCAGCTATATGCTCCTGCTACTCAACCACGTCTCCACACCCCAGAGGAACTTACCCTTGCCTCAGAACATTGACTCTTCATCTTCCTTCAACCTAATGCTCTTTTTCATTTGTTTCCAAATATACCTCCTTCAAGAAAATTTTTCATTACCCCACCCATGTGCTTCCACAGTGGCTTTTCTACTCCAATACTTCCGCCATCAAATATAGTTACTCATACTACCTTGAGTGTCTAGCTCTGTCCTAGGCAGTAAAATTCAGCTGGCTCCTCTGACACTTACACTTACCTATGAATCAGGTTCTATTCCTCTCACTACTCTACAGTTGGAGTCACTGGGGCTCTGAGAAGGTAAGGTCCTTGTCATAGAATTAGTCATTGGTAAAACCAGGACTCAAAATAGGTCTGAGTTCTCAATGGCTATGCTATCCTGCCTCAATGCATGCTTTTAGGCAATGACTGGATGAATCATTTTTAACACCCGAAGGCCCAGCCCTAACAGTCTCCTTTGTCCTTGAGAGAGCCAGTTCTTATTCATCTCCCCTGCTCTTATGCCTTTGGTACTTACAGATGTTTGAAACAACAAACCCCTCATTAGAAACTGTCCTAGACAGTAGCTCTACTGCATAATTAGGCACTCGCTATTGTCAGGATCCAGTATAACATGACTAGGTATAATTGTGTATTGTTCACTAAATGGAACCATAAAATAATGGTCTGGATTTTCATTCACTGCTCATAGAGATCAGTTTCATTTCTTCCAAGTACACCTCAGGAATCTTCTCAAATAGCCCATAAATTTCTTGTAAGGACCATGTATTGTACCTCTTTGTGTCTCACAAACTTCTGTAGACATTATAGCTACCCCAAAATACTTTTTGGTTAATAATTAGTCTTCCAAGCAGGCTCTTTCTATTGAAGGGGAGGACAGGTCTCTGGAAGTATACAGGACAAAAGGATATGAGAGGGAATGATCTATCATCATCTCAGAACAGACAGTATACTGGGCCCCTACATACACTGGAGGAAAATGTTCTCAATTGTCAGAAGCCAAAAGCAAACTGGGTTTGATGGTATCAATATAAGGCTTAATATACTACATATTTGGCATCTCTTCCAGAGGATACTGTGTGTCAGGAACTCAGAAAAGGTCTCCCGGGCATATAGGCAGCTCCCAGGCTGTCTCCTACACATTAAATACATTCATCAGAGTAGTGAATATACATTCTTAAATGAATGAAACATGAGCCAGGTTTGATACCCATCTATCAGAACTGCTTTAAGGATAATAAAATCAGCACTGCCATTATAAGAAGAGGGAACTTGATGACCCACTAGAGATTTCTTCCAATCTAAACGATTCTATAAATTCCTCTAAAATCATAAAAAAGCAGATTAAGGATTCATGTAGGTGTTTGGATCATAAATAAAAAATAATTTCTGCTCCACTTGCCATTTTTCTCATCCTTGTAAGAAGCACCTCCATCTCTGAGATATTTCTGGGTGAAACACAAACAGAAGAGCTAAAGACAGGTAGGACTCCCCCAGGTTCTTGTTGGCAACTAGTTTCTTCTAATTTCACAAATAAATCCTCTTCTTGAAATGAACTGAATTGAATCTTTCTGCTGTCCAAAAGCATTTATCACTGAAAATCTGTTTTGTTTGGGGAGTAAGATATAATTGTATACAGATTCAATAAGAACCTAAATATTCCACTGAGAAATTCTTCATTGAAAATGTTTTGTTTGGACTCTAAGTAATCTATTTATTTCCTTTTTCAGTTACTAGTCATATTATTGCTATTTGTTTTTACAAAACAAAAGAGAAAGTTCCAGTTTAAACACTGCTTTTATAAAAAGTTTGAATTGTTTCTGATATCTGAAAACTCATATTATTCTGTGTCTTGCTTGGTTGTATGCAACTTAATTCAAACTGACCCTTATAATAGAAAACAAATCTTTTTTTTAACATCCTCTCACCTACTATAGCTCAATAACTAGAAATCAAAAGAAAATAGTGTTAACATTTTTAAAGATTAATTTATCAACTAATACATTTTTTGGTTCACATATTTGCTCTGATTCAATATGAAACCAGAAACCAAAATAGAAATGAACAAATGGATGGTGGATCATGTTTCCAAATGCATGGGGATAAATGCATATCCCTAAGGAACTGTGCTGTTATGACATCACAGCTGTTTCTCCTATAAAAAGAACTATGTCCTGCAGCAAACCATAATTTCCTAAATAAAAAGAATAAAAGATTAAAGGAAAGAAAAACATGTCAGCAATAAAATCCAAGGGTAGCAACCAGATGCCAGGCATATTAAAGTATCACATCCGACAAAGGATTAGAAAAAGAAATCTTGGTACAATTACCATGTGTCATTTAAAAATAAAAATAAGATTTTTAAAAAAAGAAACTTTGTATCAACCAAATGCTTAAATGTAAAATATTTCCACTCAAACTCCCCAAAGAAGGGAGGTTGGCATAGTGTTGCAATAATGGCTACTTGTACCTATGATCCTGGATAGTCCTCTCCCACACTTACTCTGGGCTTGGCCACGTGACTTGCTTTGGCCAACAGGATGCTAGCAAAAGTGACACAAATAGAGTCTCAAAAAGTATTTGCACATTGGGGCTTGTCCTTTATTGCTGCTTTTAGAAACTCTGAGGCTGTCACCATGAGAATAAACTTGAGCTAGCTTGGTAGAGACATGTGATTCAGTCACTCTCACCCACCCCCTGGCTGACTGCCAGCACCAGCCACTGTACATGTGAGTGGTGCCATCTAGATCAACCAGCTCCTGCCAACCTGCCAGTGACTGCAAAATCGTGAGTAAGCCCAAGAAAGCCCAACAGAACGAGTCAGCTGTGTTCAGTCCACCTTTCCAACTGACAAAATCATGACCTAAAAAATAATTCTTGCTCTAAGAAGCCACTAAGTTGTGGAGAGGTTTGTTATACAGCGAAAGCTAACAGATACAGAGGTTATCATAGGAACCTACCTCATGAGCACAGTAATTAATGGACCAGATACTACAGAAGGAAAATGAGAGACTACTCTAAGAATAAATAGGTCTATGCAATCATTTGTGAAAGTGAGATCACATACAAAATGAGAGTTACACTAAGCTGTTTATAAGCCATGTATTTTGGAGGCCCTTTAAAATCTAAATCTAAAGTACAAAATTATGGTAATAACAGCTAACATTTATTAACTACAAACATTTAGCTATATACTTATAGAGATGACCTTATTTAATCTACATAAAAATCTCATGTGAAAGGTACAACTACTATATTTATTACACAAATCAAGAACTGAGGCTTAGAATAGTTAAGCGAGTTACACTGGGTCACACAGCACTATGCATGAACTTGGTCTCATGAATCTTATTTGCTCAAATGTTTTAATCATTATAGTTTTCTACTGAATAGCATCCATGTAATATTTCTAGTCCATTGGGCTGGGGAATTATCTGGACCAGGAGACCTACTCTCCTTTGAATCTTAGATGGTTAGAAAGAGTAGACCCAATGAGGCTTATCCATCTAGTTGAAGACATAGGGAGTTGAAATGGACAGTGGACATGATGGGTCTTGCCCAGGCCACTTGACTACACAGAAACTAGAGAGCAAGAGATCTTCAGCACATGGGCAGGAGCTAGTTAACACAAAAATGGCCTGGCCTAACAGCAATGTATGCCTCAAGACTCAAGCTGTGACCATCCAGATCAGCAATACCTCCTCTTCCATTCATTGGAGGGTGGGAAGGTAGAAGGGAAAAGGAATCTTCTAAGGGGACCAGAAAAATAGGTGGAAAGTTGAACTGAAATTCATTTCTTCTCATAGGTACAGAAGGTATTCCCATGGGAGGACAGAGGTTCCATATCTACTGCTCACTTAATATATGTCAAGCCTGTATTAATAAAACCTCTACAATCAGACCTCTATTTTCTAGATTTCTGACAGTTTCAAATGTCTCAACTTTAGCTCTTAAAATTGAGATGAAAACGGAGTGAAGAGAAGGAAGTCAGTCATGACAGCCCCTTTTGAAAACCACTTGTTTCAAATCATATAACATGAACAAGACCCTTGTTAACCAAGTCAAAGATCTAGACACCAGCAGTCATCTGTGTATCTCCTTAGATTGGCTGAAATTACAGGTGTTTAAGGTACTTACAGTTTAAGGTATAAACTGGCTTTTAACCTTTGTCTGCCTAATCGAGCCTATCAGAACCAATCTCTTTTTAAGAAATTCCTAATGCTTGTAGGACTCTAATGCTACAGGGGGTTATTCCTGGCACATTTAGAGAGAACTACTGAGAGGGAATATGAGAAGGCATTTGATAATTGAGCACATTAAGTATACCTAGGCAAGTGTGAAGAGACACACAGGTTGAGAAACTTGTTCACCATAAATGAAGCTGAACACAATTGTAAAAAGAAAAAGAAAAAAATCTGCATATTAAAAGCCTGCTTCCTTAAAGGATCCTAGAGGATCTTAGACAACCCTGCACTATTGTCCTTTTTCTTGGGGCCATCAGCAATGACTGCAACACTTTCTGAGGGCCTGCAAATCTCTCTGAATTTAAGTTTCTTAATCTGTTTAATAAAGCTGTTGTGAATTTAAAAGGCAAAGTAGTAGTTCCTAGATTTTAGAATTCTTGAACCCATATAATGCCCCCAAAATCTTGGAGGTACCAGCATAGTGTTGCCAACTTCTTCTTTTACTAAGTTTTAACATGAAAAAGAAAATGAAAAAATAATAGGTAACATTAATGTAGTGCTTACTATGTGCCAGGGACTGTTCTAAATGTTTTACATATATGAATATGATCTTCCCAATAACTATAGGAGATAGGCATGATTATCCCTGTGTATCAAATGAGGAAACAGAGTCACCAAGGATACAGGATCCATATTCACAACTAACAGAAAATCATCAGGAGCTCTAACCATCATTTCATAAAGGAGAGGAATGTACAAAAAAATAAGGATGCCATCTCAAAAAATAAATCTTCAAAGGTAAAAAAGAAGAATGCACATTTTGAAAAAAGTACAGTCCCTAAAATTGCACAATAAAATTGGCTTTGTTACACAGTCTTTACTGTGCCCATTTCAGTATAGACTGATGAATGTTACACATGGAACCTCAGTTTCTCCTGGTCCTCAGATCAGCTTTTGTACCACTAAGGTACAATGTGTGAAGAGCAATTTGCAAATGTGTCAGTCAGAGGTTAAGGGTTGCTGGAGTGCTATAAGATCATAAACAAGCTGACCTAAGCCCACCCTCTGAGAGTATTCATACTGTGGTTGTCTTAGACAAACCAAGTGGGTAGAGGCATGGTAGGGCCCCACAGAAGGCCACATGGAGGAATGCACATCACTGTCTGTGGCTAGCGTTAGCATTCTGTTTTCTGAATAGGCCATCTTCAATTGCTCCTTTCATCCTCCCTGATAGACAGGAGCATGTACAGGAAAGCAGGAATCTTCCAGAAACCCTAGGAGGAAATGGTGATGGAGAAGCAGCCCACAAGGAGCACACTAGGGAAAAAGCCTCCTCAGCTATTCCCAACACTTTCATTGTCCTTTGATGAGAACAGGGATCTGCAGAAGCTATTTTTCCCTCTCATCTTGTTCTTCTATCCCTTGATTTTAGAACAGAGCAAAAACCCTCCGATGGGCTTCTTTTCAGTGGTTTCAGCTTCCACTGTGCCTTGCAGTCCCCCATGATCTCTCTAGTGAGGGAACATCTTCAACAATTTCAGTTCAGCCTTGGGGAGGATGGCCACTGAGTTATACACTCACAGAGCAGGCAAGAATAACATTTAGTGTAGGCTACACCAGGGAGATCCTCAACCCCAGGCCATGGACTAGTACCAGTCCATGTGGTCTGTTAGAAATCAGGCTGCACAGCAAGAGGTGAGCTGCAGGAGTGCAAACGCTTTGTGAACTGTGCACGTGAGGATCTAGGTTGCACACTCCTTATGAGAATCTAATGCTGCCACTGATCTGCACAATAAATGAAATGTGCTTGATTCATCCTAAAATCATCCCACCCCACCCCCATCCATGGAAAAATTGCCTTCCACGAAAACAGTCCCTGAAAGATTGGGGACCACTGGGTTATACCACCAGCAACTGGACAGTTATTAGAATTCTGCCTTCCAAATCTTAAAGCAATGCTTTACTTTGAAATTTGGGAGAGGGGGGATGGGGAGGAAGTCAGGGAAATGAAATGTTTACTGGCTGTACTGGGAAGCCCTAGAAAATAGCAGTCAAGAACTCTATTCTGGATCCTAATGACTATGGTTTGTAAGAGGGGTTGGCAAACGTTTGCTGTAAAAGTCCAGATAGTCACTACTGCAGGTTTTGTGAGCCATACAGTCTCTTCACAACTAGCATGAAAGAAGCCATGGACATTACATGAATGAATGAGTATGGCTGTGTGCCAATAAAACATTATATAGGCACAGAAATTTGAATTTCACATCATTTTTACATGTCACAAGATACTATTCTTGTGATTTTTTTTTCCAAATCATTTCAATATATAGCCATCATTCTTGGTGTGGTCATATAGAAACAGGTTGTAGGCCCACTGCAGGCCATAGTTTACCAAATCTAGCTTATAATTGCAGCTCTGTTAACATTTGGGCAAGTTTTGTTTTCCCTCCTCTGTGAACTTTTGAGCAAGTTCATTTCCTTCCCCTGTAAAATGGAAGCAGCAACAGCCATGACATCATCTGGAGTTTCGGTGAGTGCAGTAAAAACAAAATGCTTAACACAGGCCAGCTTGGCTTGTACTCAACATTCAGTAGACATGAGCTGTGACTTCTATTTCCCTCCACACTTCAAGATTCTCTGCAACTTCTGCCAAATCCATCCAGATTACCATCAAACAGGACCAAGGATTGTCATACCAATATCAACAAAGAACTGACGTCAGTAGCCTGTGAGAAATTGTCGGGTCCTAAAACATGCCTCAAACACTGGATGCATTTATTTGTCTGTTTCTTCCTAGATACTCTAAATCTCTGGAGTTCAAGGACTGAGGACAAGAGTATGAAGTTATTATACTCCAAACTGCAAATAATGACACTTTTTGAGCACTGACCAAATCTCAAACAGTCTGCTTAGTGCTTTATGTCATTCTTTCCCTTAATCTTCACAGCAACCAAAAGATGCTAATAAAACAAGGAGCTCAGGGGTTCAGAGAAGGAAAGCAAAGCACAGTAAAATTGGGCTACAAGGCAGGACCATACTTCTAGTAGTCAAAAGATGTAGGTTTCCATCTGGGCCTACCAGTACTGCAGCTCTTGCTTTGGAACACAAAGGTCCACCACAAAGAAAGGGGTTTCCAACTTTTAGGGTACCAGTATTTCTCAGACTAAACCAGCATCCTGAATTCCTGGGGATCTGGTTAAAATGTAGATTCTGATTCATTCAGCCTGGGGAGGTCCTGAGATTCTGCATTTTTAAAGAGCTCTCGGGTGATGCCAATGCTGCTGGCCCTAGGATCACACTTGGAGTAGCAAGGCTCTAGATGTGGTTAGAAACGTGAATTTTCTCCACAAATGACTAAGGCAGTGGACACACAAGCAATTCAATGACCATGGTGTTCCTACACCACATTTTGTGGCGGAGAAGAGCCTTTGGAAGCAGACTGTCCAAGTGTGACTCAATGCTCCATCAGGTACCACTCATGTGGCCTCAGGAGAAAGTCTTTTGACCTTCCTGGGCTACATGTTTCCTTGTTTGTAAAGAGAAATGATAATAGGTCTTCTAGGGATGTGGTGACAATTAAATGAGATAATACCCGTATAAAACATTTTACAATGTAAAACGAGAGCAATGTCTAACACAATGTAAACATTCAATAAATGTAAGATAATCTGGGATCAAGAAAATGAAAACCTTATGAAATAATTATCTAAAAATGGGCTATATGAGGTTTGTTCTCTCTGCACAGCTAATAACGTATGCAAATCCATTCAAACACCTCCTATCATTCAAGCCATTTTACAGTTAAGTAAACCAGACTTCCATCCAGTCAGTCATAAAATTAAATTAGAGGGAAAGTTCACCTTGAAAGGGTCAGACCCAGATGCCAGCAAAGAAGCAGCGATTTCCAGTTCAGTTCATGATTTATTTATCTAAGGGATACGCCCATTACCTAGGCGTAATGCATGTGACAATTTCCTAAAGCAACAAGAATCTGAACTCCACCAGGGTAGTTTTCTCACCTGGATCATTTCAATGTGTCACTGTTCATTAGGTAGTGTGCTTCCACCCATCATAACCACCTAATGCAATTAACCCTTCTAGTAATACATGACTACTTCTGCATATTATGGCGAAAATGCCTCAGTATTCTCATCTGTATAGTAAAATGTTCTGGGCAGAATGATTCCGTTCTAACAGTCTAGGAGGTCAGATTTGTTTCTCTTCCCCAAAACTGCACCCCTCTCTGAGTGGATCATGCATCATTTCACCCCAACCATCTGGCAAGTTGACAAGTGTAAGCTTACCACTGCACACTGCTATCTGCACATAAGGAGAGCACAATGCCCAGAACACAATAAGCACCCAATAAGGGATTCTGTTCTGTTGTGAGTGCAGAGAACTTCTCTAATAATTTAATATCTGCTGCTTGGAGGTGGTGGGGGTCACTCTATCACCACATACAGATTAAGTAATCATTTGAAAACAATTCAAATACTCGGAAGAATTCAACCAAAAATTTTCATAACTGCAAAATGTTCTGTTGTGAGTGCAGAGAACTTCTCTAATAATTTAATAAAACAGATGAAATTGAGAACTAGAACACACTGAAGGCACTATCTTTTAAATGAACTACAGTATGATTGTGCCATCTGGGTCCTGGCCATTAACTGAAATGGGTGGAATGTAGGAAGACTTAATGGGAACTTGGTTGGAAAAACAGCCACTGCCTTTTTCTAAAGTCAGATCGGCAATTTATACCTTAGGTGAGTAGCTGAGTGAGTTAGGGAATCTACTGGTTGGTGATCTCCAGACTCTGCCAGAAAACCTGATCTATACAGCAGACACATTTGGTGCCTTGAGCCTCATCCTTTCAGCCCATCCTAAAATTCCTAATTTTGGGTTGACACGGCTGGTGCCCTCAGTTCCTAGAACACTCTGGCAGCTTCCACCTCAAGTGCACTGAAAGTCAGCTTTTTTGTCTCAGGCCAGGACTTTCTCTGAGGTGGGGTGGACACAAGCAAAGTTCCCTCAGTCTGCGCTTGCCGACAGCTCATTGTCCCCTGAGGACAACTCTCAACTACGAGGAAATGGTAATGATTGAACAAACATCCCAGCATCCTTTGCTCTGACAGGATAATTCTCCCCTTTTTTCTGTGTGGTGCCTCAGAGGAACTGCAGTGGCGTTAGGACTCAGATGTCCATAGAGCTGACCTGCTCCCACCACTCCACTGGCTCTTCCTCCTTCCCTGTCTCACACTCTTGCTCCCTCACTCTAGCTTCCTGGGACCACCTCTCAAACAACCAGACCCCAAGCCTTTGTTTCAGCCTCTGATATGGGGGAACCCAAGCTGAGACACTTGCTTACTCCAAAACCTTGTTCAGAGTCTCATAGCGTCCTGTACAGAATCACAGTGCTTGTCACACTGCACTGTGGTTACAGTGCTAAGAGGTCCATGTCTATCTCATTCACCTTGGAATCCCAGATGCCCTGGCATGTGACTGCATTCAGTGATTGCTGAGCAGATACCAGCAATCCTGGATGTTTCTGCTGCCCTGCATCAAAGGGTCCAGAGGTAACCCTGGATCTTTTCAATAATTCAGAGAAGTCCTTTTCCATTTTAGAAAGGTTTATAAAATAAAATTAAGAGTCATTCGTAGCAAGGAAAAAAACATCTTTCGAAGGCCTATCTTCCATGAACACATCCTGCCCCATAAACAGAACACAGTCCTAGTTTCTCTGCCTCTCTGCTCTTTTCTCCTTGGAAAAACTCTGCTTCACTCACCTCTGACTATTGCTGCATATCACCTACAGCCTGTTCCTTCTCCCCCCTCTCCATTTCCTTTTTCCCTTTTGATTCTTGAGCTCTGCAATTCCATCAAGGAATTACAAGAAAGAATTAGATTAAATAAATCAAAACGAGCAATTGTGCGCCTGCTGTTTCTTTAAATCTCCTTTTCCTCTAGGCTTTGAAGCTGGAGGTTGCAACCTATCCACCTGTGAGCAAGGGTGGCTGGCAGGCTTATTTCTTGGAGGCACATACGGTGTTCTTAAGGTTGCCAATATTTAAAACTCAGTATATTGAAGATAAAAATCTACATTCCCAGCTGGTCTTGAAAAATTTAAGATGTGAATGAGCTTGCAGTTAGCTAGAATAGGGTCAGCTGCTTCCTAGAGATGAGAGCCACAACAGCCCATGTGCTGCAGTCCCCACCACTCCCTTTTGCCTCTGACTCCTAGGCCCCTACCAATTTCCATTTCTAGTCATGATATGCAAAGTCCACTTTACTCTTTCCTTGTCACTTGCCTGGCCCTGAGGGTAAGTGTATTTGAACTTGCTACCCCATATTTAAGCACTTGGGAAAAAACAAGTTCAAGCTGCTCTAGCGTTCCTCATGTTTTTAAGTGCCTCTTCCAAGAAGTCAGAGCTTTCTACTCTCATGCTATTATGTCTTATACCCAATATTTGGAATACCATCTTGACCACGATGACGACGACGACGATGATGATGATGATGATGATATCATACTCAGGTAATAGATAGCAGTTACTCAAGGCACATATGCCTGCTTTATCCTGCAGATGCCTTTTTAAAAAACAAATAAAAATAATTAGCCTGAAAGATTCACAAGAGACAAGGAACAAATGGAGCAATAATGAAAAGGAGAGGCCCCCCAGGAGGCACACTTCAGGAATGTTTCTCTTGCTTCCTTGAAGGGGAGAGTAGCTTGGCAGGCAAAAGAAAAGAGGTCATCCCATCCATACCTTAGATTCCAGTTCTTCCCTTCCATGCCTCAAATTCCAATTCTTCCCTTACATTCCTTAGATTCCAATTCTGTCAAAATACAGACTTCCCCATCTTACCACTGAAGTTATAAAATTAGGTTCCAAAACCATTTTCATGTTCATCTCAAGCCAGGGAAGAACTTTGACCATACCCACATGAATCAGCCTGCCTCAGCACACAAAAAAGGATGCTGACAGGTTGCATGTTTAAAGAACCATAAACCCACAGTAAATTCAACACTCATGCAAAGTTAGAAGTCAATAACAAAAATGCAAAGGCCACAGGAAAAGTCATTCCCATAACCTCTCAGAGCTCAAAGACAGAGCTTAAATGACTGTGAAACATAACGTTTTCTGAAGGACCACAGTTTTTCCAACATTTAATCAGCTACTAGACAAATATCTGCGGGTAAGACACTAAAGATGTGATGATCAACAAAACAGACAGGAACTGCCTTTGTGATGCTTATAGTAAAGCAGGAAAGAGTCATTAAACACAAGTGTGATGAGTGGTATAAAGAAATCAAGTTAAGGGAACTTGTCCCAAGACACCTAGCCTAGGAAAAAGGGCTCCCGAGGGAAAAAGCATTTAAGCTAAGATCTAAAGGGTAAGAGTTATGCAGACCAATATCCTGTCCATATTTATTGAGTCCTTACTATGTGCCTGGTACTGTATCAAACATTGAAGGTAGAAAAACGAATTATGAAGTAACTTTTTTCAAAGAGGTCATAGTCTAATGGGGTTGGGGGGCAGGCCACCATCTTATCTGCCGCTTGGAGATGGTGGGGGTCGCTCTATCACCACACACAAATTAAGTAATCATTTGAAAACAATTCAAATACTCGGAAGAATTCAACCAAAAATTTTCATAACTGCAAAATGTTCTGTTGTGAGTGCAGAGAACTTCTCTAATAATTTAATAAAATAGATGAAATTGAGAAACTGTCAAATCCTGTGGAGCACCTGGGGCTTTACCAAGATAACAAGGTTTGTTGTCTGGGGGGTATGCAAGCTGCTAAGGAAATTCACAGCAGGCACAGGGCATTCAAACAAAAGGGCTAAATGAGGAATTGATTTAAAGGGAGTGAGACAGGATATTAAACTTTGGAGGCCTATAAAAACTGCTTGGTGATTAGTAATATTAATTATCATCATAATATGAATAATAACAGTGTTCATGATAACTAACTACTCTGCTAAACTTTTATGGGTACCCATATTATGGATGAGAAAACTAATGATCAGAGCAAAGGGATTTCCGTCTATGACAATATGTCAGGCTAAATAACCCGTAAACTAAAATTCACAAAGCATTAGACATGCTGAGTGGAATAACTCAGCATGAGTTTTAGTTTTAAAAATGGAGTTTGCAATTAGTTTCGTTAAGAGTCAAAATCAAAGGATGGAGTGCATATTAGAGCAGTGAATAGATATATATAATGCAGCTATTCCTTAAGGGGTGATTGGGTCCAGTGACTAGACTTAGTGAAAAAGGGACCTTGGTTTTAATGACCACAAGAGGGCAAAATATAAGGTGCTAGCCCTGTATGAAGTGAGTCATTGGTACTGAGATTCCACTACATAAAATTAGTGATTTTAAAAAGTTATACCTTTGGTGAAAAGATACAATAGGTAGAAATCCACCCACGGGGACAAGAAGACCACAAGGAAACCTAACTATCTCTCCAAGTCTCTGGGTGGCGGGAAAAATGGACTTCTTTGAGAATTTGTATACATGGGTCTTTTGTCACATGAGTTTGGAGTTCTAATACACATTAACCAAGTGATCCAAGAAGCCCCAAGGTGAGACTCTAACACTAAAAAATTATTCTAAGCAAAGGATATCTACTAAGTCACCTGGCAGAAACAAATGAAGGAACATATCCTCAACATGAACCATCTCCAAGTCCCAAAATAAAGTCTTCCTGAAAATGAGTGCACAATCCAAAAATCACAAAACACAAAAGGAAAAATGCACCATGAATGAAAGTCAGCAGTCATAACAAACAACAGGAAAAATCCCAAAGAACTTCACATAATAGAACATTTAGATAGAGACTGTAGAATACATATTAAATTAATTGAAGACATAAAAGAAGAAATAATTGAGAAAAGATCAATAAAGACTAAGCATATATGAAAAAATCTCTAGAAAGTAAAAATAAAATAATTGTAAATAAAATCTTAGTGGATTGACTATTAACAAATAAGCACACTTTAAGAACTGGAGAACAAAATTAAGCTGAGAAAATATAACACAAAGAGTTAGAGAGAATAAAAATGGCAGCCAAATATAGTGACTCAGCATGTAATCCCAGCTATTGAGAAGAATGAAGTGAGAGGATCACCAGAGCTCAGAATTTTGAGGCTTCCATGAGAGATCATGCCATTGCATTTCAGCCTCAGTGACAGAGTGAAATCCTGTCTCTAAAATAATTAAACACAATTTAAAAAAAAGAAAAATGTCAACAAAGTCAGCATACAAAGAAAAAAGAATAAGAAAATCCAACATATATATATTAAGGGTCCCAGGCCAAGTGAATAAAGAGAATAAGAGAAATTATTTGAAGAAAGAGGAATCTTCAGATTCAGGAAATGGACTGTGTTCTAAGCATAGTAAATAAAACTAAATTCACACCAAAATGCATTTTGCTGCTGAACTGTAAAACACAAGAGGCAAAGAGAAGATCTAACACTCAAACAGAAGAAAAGGCAGGTCAACTAAAAAAAGAGCAATAACAATCAGACTTACAGCAGACATCTCAATCACATCACTAGAAGCTAAGACACAAAGGGCCAACATCTTCAAAGTGCAAATAGAAAACAGGATTCTGACTTAATCATTTACAAGTAAGGCCAAACTGAAAACATTTTCAGACAAGCAAAGGAGAGAGTTAACCTTTAAAAAATCTATCACTGAAAAAACTATGAAAGGATGTACTTCAAAAAGAAAGAGATGAACACAGAAGTAAGGAATTGGAAATATGTAAAATAGAAAATGAAAGAACTGGTAAACATATTGGTAAATCTGAATAAACTGACTTCCTAAAACAATAATGGTGATGACTGATGATGGAACAGAAGGGTAACTGTACTTAAAACCTGAATCCTTGTACTGTTTGTAAGAAGAAGAAAAATATTGACCAACTGTAGACTTGTTTAGATTTGATGTCAACTATACATGGTAAATTTTAAGGAAATTCATGATAGAGACAATGGCAGAATTAAGAGAATGTATTTAAGGGAATAAGAGAGAGATAATATTATGTTTGAGCAGTGGTAACTTAAGAAAAAGACCAAAAAAATAGGGAAAAAAAAAGTAGAAATGAGGAAGGGAGAAACTAGTGAAGGGAAAAAAGAGAAAATAAAGAAAACTTAATCCAATAGAAAATAGAAACAGAGACTTTTTTGAGCATTACAAAAGTAAGGGTAAAAATTACAAAATGAGAAGGTAGGAATAAACCTAAAATTATCAATAAACATAAATGCATTAAACATACTAATCAAAAGAAAAATATTTGATTTTTTTATTACAAGAGATTTTTCTAGAATGTAAGGACACCAAAAGTTTAAAAGTATAGAAAAATTGTTTTTTAAAAAATCCAGCTGATAGAGCTATATTTATGCTAGACAAATCTGTAAGAAAAAACATTATTAGGGGAGTTAAAGGAACAATTCAGTCAGAAAGAAATAAAATTGTAATCTTATACTCACATTATGATCATAATCTAAAATGTACTTAAAGCAAAAAAACAGGCAAATCTTTGAACATTTGTTCAGTGATTAGGTAGACAAAAAATTAGGGAAGGTATAGATGTGGACAATACAATGTGTAAGATTGATCAAAGGAACAAATATAGATCCTGAACACTGAACATTTTGAGAGTATATATCGTCTTCAAACACTAGGCATCAGTTATAAAAACTGACCACTTTGCTGATCACAAAGCAAGTCTCAAAAAACTCCAGAGTCTGTATAATAGAGACCACAATACATAAAAGTGAGAAATCAGTAAGTAAAGATAAATACATATATATTTGGAAATTTTAATGCACTTTCACTTATCATTAAACATCATAAAATATCTCCTAATTATTATTAGGTAAAATAGTGAATTTTTTAGACTTACTCTCAAAGGAGAAATCATTCTGAAATAGGATATATTTAGAGCTAAATGAAAATTTCACGTATCAAAACCTATGGGAAGGAACTAAAGAAATTATTTAAATGATATTTTATAATTGTAAATGCTTATATTCAAAGAGGAAACTGAACATTAATGAGCTGAGCATCAATTTTAAGAAGGTAAAAGAACAGAGTAAACCCAAAGTATATAGAAGGAAAAAAATAATAAAGTTAGAGCAGCCCATTAAATATAAAACAAACTTGCAATAGAAAGGTTTGGCAAACAAAAGATTTGATTCTTTCTAAAACTAACAGAGTGATGATAATAAGAGATGAGACAGGGTGGTGAAGTGGTAGAGTGTGGGCTCTGGAGTGACTGCGTGGGCTGAGTTCCAGTCGGACCACTTACCAGCTGCATGGCCTTGGGACTTGTGGCTGTCATCTGTAGAGCCTCAGTTCCAACTCTCCAGCACCATGCACTAATGGGTTATCCTTACAAGACCTCCAAGGTGTGTGCTCTTACTCCCATTATGAAAAATGGGTATTATAATCCCTATTTTACAATATGGAAAAGTTTGGAAAATTTATGAAATTCTCCCTGTGTCACGTGTTGGAATTTCTGACTCCAAAGTCTACCCTACCCTCTCAACCACCATGCTCATTTACAAGATAAGAGGAAAATCCCTGTTGGCCATTCAATGTAATGATGTTCTGGAAGGCTATTTACTACATACCTAACTTTAGGGAAAATATCTCATTTAAGGTAGACTCTAAAACAGAAGGGTCAAATGTGCCTTGCTCACACAAAGAAGGTCCTACCCCAACTAATGGTAACCCAGTGGTTAAGATTATGGGCTTCAGAATGAGAAATAACATAAATAATTGCTAAAATTTATTAGACACTATGTTCCCAAGAAGAATGCTAAGTTCTTTCAATCCTCACAGTATCCATTTTCACAGGTTCCGTTATTGTCCCATAATACAGACTAAGAACTGCAGGTACAGGAAAGTTAAACTCACCCCACTACTGACAGAGGCAGGATTCCAAGTCAGGCTATCTAATACCAGAGATAACATTCTTATACACACTAAACTCCTGGGCCCTGACTTCCTCATCCAGCAATTGGGGATGACAATACCCATGCCCTGAACTGTGAAAAGGAAATGAGACCAGGTAGGTAAAGCCACCAGCACAGCATCTGGCACGCAGGAAGTGATGATGATGGTGAAGAGCAGGATGATGATGGTGACCATAATTGGTACTTGCAAAGACATAGAACTAGTTTCTCCAGAGCAACTCAATGCACAAAATCCTCAGAAAGAAATCTTTCTATTTCACTCACGCAAATTTTCATGGGGACAGATCGTTTGTGCTCCATGCAAAAGCCTATTTGCAAAATCAAAAATCATAGCATTTTGCATTATATGAAGCTTTAAAGAAAAGTATTTAAAAGAACATGACAAATAAAACTGTAGAGAAGTGGAAGGGAAATGCTCACATTACCCATTGCATAAGTCTAGCCTTGAACTTAATTTTCCAGAATTCTTGAAATATCAGTGATCGCAGCATAAAACACCAATTAATCAGGCGGTGTTTGTTCTCTATGTGTGAGTCACTGTTGCCATCTACAGTTAAATATGGGGTGTGCAGCGCTGCCAAATAACTGACTAATTCTAAGAACATAGTCCTGGAGATGGTGGTGCTGAGAAAATATGGCTGTTCAATGAGTACAAAAAATGAAAATGCTACCTGAAGGAGCAGTTCTTTTTCAACCACCTCTTCAGTCTTGCTGATGAGACGTTTCTGCAAGGTGTGGATTTTTTGTATCAGCTCAAAGGCACTGGGATCACTGGCCTGTCCAAGGGAGCAACAACAAGTAGCTGAAATATCAAAGCACCAAGGTCCCCATATGTAATAATTATTGCTTTATTAAAATCTACTGCAACTTGTAGGCTCAATACAGAGAGAATAAGAGCCAAAAACAAACAAAACAAAGATATAACAAATGGGATAGTCATAAATACCTGGCCCCCAAAAAGCAGACTTCAATTCTCCAAATGTCTTACCTAAGACTGTATTTAATTAGTCTATAAATAGAAAGTAAATATGTTTATTCCAACAGTGGGAATAACAATAATGGTAGTTACTATGCATGATATCTGATTATTTGCCACCATCCAGACACTATGCTATGTGCTCTTCATATGATATTATATTTCAGCTACAGGACAGCCCTATGAGACAGTATTAAACTTCTCCTATTACCGACAAGACAACTGAAGCTCAGAGGAGTTGAATCATTTACCCAAACTGAATTCAAGCCCAGAAATGCCTCACTCCAAAGGTTGAAGTTCTTAATTACTAGCTCTGAGGTTTTTCCTACCATCTCCTCTGTTTCCATAGGAATGAGGCAAGGTTCCCCAATTCATTCAGTCTTAGGATTCTCCCTTGGTAACTGTCAACAAGAAGATTCATTGCAGTCTATGAAGGGGAAGGTTTCCAGGATTGCGCCTCTGCTCATTATTGGCAGCAGAACTCAACCATGGCATTTGCCTCTAAGTGGAGTTATCAATCTGAAAAGCCTTTGATGCTCCTTCAATAGCTATCTGTGTACAATTCAAACAAGGCATACAGTTATAAATTGATAAGACTTTAAGCCAAGACTTCACTTTCAACTGTACTGACATTTTGAATTAATGTAACAGCTAAATATTTTCAGCTGCCTCCCAGTCTCTATTTTCTAATTTTTTAAATGGAAATTGATGTGGAATTGGAAACTTTAAAGATCTGCATAAAAACACATGGAATAAACTAATGCAACAATAAATGAATTTAAAATCTTCAGCTTCACTTCCCCAGACATATCCATATTGCTGTTGCATTAGTAAAGTATGCTACTCTTGGCATTTGAAGAGGAATAAATGAAGGTCCAAAATAGGGGGAAAAGAGAGAGAGAGAGAGATTTCATTGACTCTGTCTTTGCTTAAGAAATACTAAGCAGTGCCAGCTGATACCCATATATTGGGGCCTAGATTTGGTATACATTCACTTGACAAGACAAAATGTTGTTAAAATTCAGGCCTTGTGTTTACACAACAATTTATAACGCATTAAAAATAAAAATAAAAATAAAAAACCTACTTGGCTGATTTTCTACCTCGTCCTGCTTTTTCTTATATCACATACTTATACCTCTCAACATGAGTATGAGATATTTAGTGGAAGCCTCTTTTGGCACCCACATTGCTAGGTTCAACTAAAGGAGATGGTTGTCTTTTTCTTAAATAAGAAGAGTTTGTTATTTTTCGTGCTGGTGGTAATGTCTATCAGGAAGTCATTAAACAAAATATGAAGTTGGTTATCTTCAGTCAGTGGAACTCCAGCTGTGTCCCCAGATCCTAAGAGAAAAGATGTGGTCAACACAATGCTAGTCTTTCAAAAAGAGGACTAGTTCACAAAACCATATTTTCTGTAAGAAAAAGAGGGATGCAAAGAACAGTCGAAAGACGATGAAGATGCTGCTGACCAATACAGTTAAAAGTCAATAACATTCCAAGACTAACAGGCAGCTGTAAGATATCTGGTTGACCAAAACTACCTAAAAACTAAAAATAAATGCCAAATGGTGAAACCAGTTCACAGCTTTCACTGGGCCTTCTTTAGGCAGAAAGGATTTTGTCCAAGAATTTTTAAACAAATCCCAAATGCACCATCTGGTTCTGGAACAACTCAATTTACATCTGATCTAGCCTTACACTTTAGGTGACAATTTGCATAGCATTAAATAAAACCTCACTTCTCATTGTGCTTTAGGTTAGAAGCTTCGTGTGGGATAGATGAAGGGATTTGGGATGGGAAGAATGCTCTGCCAGATGTTACCTCGAGCTTCCTCCATCTGTGCACGTTCATGGGGTTCTCCAGTTCCTCCTCCAGAGCGCGGCATCTTGTCCTCTCCTTCAAGAATTCTCTTTGCATGTGAAAAAACTCCTGTCTGAAAAGGGCAAACTTTATTTTGCAATAGATTATTCCATTTGAATATCCTACTTTTCAGTGGTTATATCCACACTATTTACACTATAAAAATTGGAATTAGGGAGACTTTTGTGAACACTGTGACCAGCCTCCTAAATCTGGGCAAGACATAGACAGTATTAATTCTTGCAGAGCTCAAAAATTGCCTTAGTGTTTAAGAATAAATAAATAAATAAAGTATCAGGGCTTCAGAGTCACGATTCAAAATACTCAAGAAATTTAGAAAAAGAAAACAAGAAATTTAGAAGTATATGAAAGGAACAACGGATGGAGAGGTGAATTATGAGCATTTCAATAAACTGGTAAATGTTTCCCAATGTCTGTGTAGTAGCAGAAGTGAATAGGCTACATTCTACACACAGGACTCCTGATTGCAATATACCTGACATTAATTAGGGCAGTGCAGTGCATCTCCACCCCCACTACGCACTGCATCCCTTTGCCTGATCCCAATCCCCAAAGGCATTCTGCTTTAGTGGTCTAGCTTGGGTCCTGGGCTTCGTAGGTTTTTTAGCCTTGCTGGAAATTCCCATGTGCAGCCCAGATTAAGAAGCACCAAGTTAGGAGTTGTGACGATATTTTTTCCCAAGTTCTACAACTACACAGATGGCTGGAAAAGTCCTGAAGAACTAGCTCTGGCTCAAGCACACCACTAAAATCTGTAGGAATCTCTGGTTAATTGGTAGAATGCGACAGTCATCCTCAGTATCCTGTGAGCTGGCTGTCACCCTGTTGAACAAGAAGCTTTGTTGGGAGGCAGAGAAGAGGCAAGCACTTGTATTGACATGGGCAATAAGGATATTATTATCTGTCTTCGTCTGCTGCGAGTGTGCAGATTACTAATACTAAGTCATCTCTTTTACTTAATTGCTTCATTTAAACCAATAATACAACTTCCCCTCATTAGCAAGACAAACCATTAGAATTAACTGCATGATGTTCACTCAACAGGGCGCTCAGAACAAGCTGCTTAGAATTAAAAGCATATTTTTAACACTTCGATTTTCTAGAGTGTCATCAGAAGAGGAGGGCAAAAATATTAGCGACTATATTTGATGGTCTACTTTGTACTAGACTTTGTGGTAGGCACATTAAATCTGTTCCCATGTTTAATTGTGACTACAAGTTCAAAGCAGAGAAGTTCAGTGATTTGCCCAAGGTTACACAGCTTGTATGTGGCAAGGCTGAGATTGGAATTCATGCCTGCTTGCCTCCAGATTTTATTCAGTTGCCTTCCCACTGAAAAGAAAAATGAAATATATTAACAACAAACTAGCTATATTGACTACGAATGGATAAAATTTGGTCCTTTGTGTATGTAATAAAAACAACTCATGGCTGACAAGTTTAGTGATGGTCTTGGACACCATTCAATAGCTACTTAGAATGAACACATTTGTCTCCCAAACGTCAGCAGTGGTGTCTCTGGGTAGTAAAGTTATGAGTGATTTTCTAATCCATTTTTAATATTTTCTCTGCATTTCTCACATTTTCTACAACGAATTTGTACTGTTTTCATCATGTGAAATACAAGCAACTCTAAAAAAAAGAATCGATCCATCCTTGATAGTGACAACCTCACTATTCCTGAATATATTCATTGCATCTAAATATCAAAACTATTTTCTAATCCAATTAATTTGAGAAGCAGGGCAAACTCTGCCTTATCCCAAGGTGGTCAAGGATATTGTTCATCTACAAGTCTGTGGGGAAGAAGAATAGATACTGAGAAAATATCAGAACTCTTATTTGGTTTCCTGCAATTGCCCATATAAAACATGGTGATGTTTTCCCAAAGGGAAAGTAGATCTTGTGTAATGTAAGATTTAAAGAAAGAAGAAGGCGCACTAAGCTAAAGTGAAAGTTACAGAAGATAAATCAAGAGTGAGATAAAAAATTTGGCTGCCTTCTAAGGAAACGGAGATTTCAAGTAGTGATAAAATTAAATTTTCCACCTCTTTTCATCCTGTATATAATTCCAAGAAAAAGATGTGCAAATGTTATCAGGATTAAATTTCAATATTGATGCTCCATCTCTTGCATACTGCCTTATTAAAGAAATTCAAAAGAGTTCATTGGGGAAAATGTTTCTGAATTGTAACTAATTTGTGTTTGTGATTTGACTTAAAATTTATTTTTTAAAATCCAGAATAAAATGTGTTTAAAAAACCTTTTTGCACTCACCCATACTCCCCCGAAAGGAAGCTTGCTTGTTTTTGTGACATAGCACAGGCACAAAGTAAATGTTATGAAACTGTTCTTCTCATTATTCACTAATTATCTCATTACATATACTTCATTTTTTTACAACTCAATACAGACCTTCAATGATCAATAAGCAAAAACACAATGTCATTTCAGGAGCTCCCCAGACCACTATGCCCCTAGCCCTGAGGTTCTCCTATTACCTGAGTTCTTCAATATTAGCCACACTCCTGGCAAGAATCCCCTTTTCCCGGCGAAGCTTCTTGATCTCCAGTTTGAGGATTCTCATGTCCTCCACCCTCTGGTTGTACTGACTTTCGCCTTTGTTCAGCACCGACTGTTGTATCTTAATCTTTTCGTAGAGCAAAGCTAACTCGTCATTGCGCCGAACAAGCTGAGACCCCAGGATATCTCTCTCACTGATGACCTAGAAAGGGAGGAAAGGGCATGGCCACAGGGAACAAAAAGTCTTACTTTTCATTATGGCAGCAACATTCACTCAGTCAATGAGTACTGACTTTTGAATGCCCACACGTGCTGGGCACCACGCTGTGCACTGGAAATAGCTGGCTACACAATCAACACTGAACACCCTACCCCTAGAGTTTTCAAAGACACCATACAACAAAATCCATAATAATAATTATAGTCCAATAATCTAATAATAATCTTTGACATATGGGTGTGTCATTTTGTTTATTTCTCAACCCATTATATTTCTAAATGTTTAAATCTGAATGACTTTATGATGGGCTTGCTCTTGCCAAGGTCCACCACTTCTTGCACTGGCCAACTTCTCTCTGCCAGATCCCTAAGAATACTTAAGTTTCTAGCCCTCAAATTATGCATTTGAGCTTCTGTCTCCCAAATCTTGCAATTATGAATTACAATCATATTGCAAGCTTCCTGAGGACAGGAACCTTATTGCCTTGTTGGCCAATGTGTCCCCAGTGCCTAGAGGAGTGGAAAGTACTTGTAAATATGAGTTGAATAAAGGAATGAATATTTCAAAATTAATCAACATAAGATAGGCCTCTGCTGCTGTGCTTCCAACAGGGATAGGAGAACTTAGAGAGAAATGAGGATTCCTGACAGGTGGGAAAAAACATTTGTGTCTGCTGATGAGGTGTGCAAGTCTGACTAGAAGGTGTTCTACCTGGTTTAATTCCTTCTTCTGCCTCAACCTTTCCCCGTCAGCCTCAGCAATGATTCGCAGGAGTTTTCTCTCTTCAGCTTCTTGCTTTTCAATGAAGTGTTTGGTCTCCAGGGCTTGTTGTCTCAGTTTCTGCAGCTCAGCCTGACAAGGAGTGGAAGATAGAGACAAATTTCATTCCATTACAGCACAAACCAGGACCACAGGGCCCAGATTTAGATGTATAGTTGTGCTTCTTACTCTTTCTCTGATGTTTCATTTACCACAGTTTGATTACTTTCACAAACAAAACAAGCTTATAACACAGATACACACACACACACACACACACACACACACACACACACACAAGCTTATAAAGAAATAACCATGCCCATTACAGTGATCATGCATAGTCTATGAGTTGTGCTCTTGAGGGATTTCTATCATTTTTCTATCTATGTGTAGCAGGGGCCTCATTGGTATTCAGCAGCATGTCATCTCTTACCAGCTAAACAATGGGAGAATTCACAAAGAGGAGTGCAGAGAAGGATGTGGAGGCAGGAGAGGACAGGAGAGGCCTCCATATGCACCAGCTTCTAACACCACCAGCACATTAACTGCAAAGGCAAAGCCCATTGCAAGCAAAAGTTAAGTTAGTCAAATATAACAACTAAGTGTCTCTCTTGTAAAACATCCTGATGGAGTAGAAGGGATGTTATGGTATAAAAAGATAGATGCTACTCCTACAACACTTCCAATCCAGATGAGAGAATAAGATCGACAAATATTAATAAGTTCGGGCAATAATTTTTCAAAATCTTTAGCATTATGTAGACAGTGAATTGATATTACAGGTCAAAGGAAAAGTTAACACTGAGCTGGAGTAATCAGGAACACTTTCTCAGAGAGCTCAGGCCTGAATCTTACCCTTGAACGTAAATGAAAATCATAGGAATTATGAGGAAAAAGTGCTATGGACTGGTATACTTCAAAAGAAAAATTTATCCCATCAAAGTATACATTCACTTCTATTTCACAAGTATGTACCATATCCCAGGTATTTGTATAGCTACTCTTATCTCCAATAAATGCAATTACAAAGACAAAAGCAAATAACTTGCCCAAGGTCACAGAGCTAGTAAGCAGAGCTGAGTTTCCAACCCAGATCTTTCAATTCCAAAGCCTATGTGCTCCTTCTTGTGCCCCCATCCAATAGTCCCAAATCAAATACAGAAGATGAGCAAAATCTGAGGGATTCACCATCCATTGAAGGTGATAAATATAGCCAACAACAATATGATAACGCTATCTATCTGTGTGAAATGAATATGGGAGTACACACGAAGGAGTTTCTATTTCTGCTGGGGTTCAGAGAGGAACAAATCAGGTCCTTAGCAGTTGACATATATTGCCAAAATGGAGGGCTCTGTGTTGGGAGGAGGGGACATGCAGCAGTCAGGCCTGTGTGAACAAAGGCATGTAAACTACAAAGGACCTGATGTGTTCCCCAGACAGTAAAGCATCCACTGTGGCTGAAGTAAAGAGTCAGGTAGGAAACAGGTGGAGGCAAGGCTGGCAAACAGCTGAGCCAGTCTGGGAAAGGTCTTGTGTGCCATCCACTGTATAGAGTGTGCAATGGGGAGCCACAGAGTTACCTATGTTAAAGGAAAGTAGAATATGTCTTTGAGAGGCTCCATCCCAGCTGGGATAAAAGATATCACACACTAGGTCAGCACAAGAAGAAACAAATGAGGAGGAGGACTTCTGCTTTTACCCATGCCAGGAATCACAAGGGAGGTGACAAGATGATACTAAGGTTTCAACTTGCCAGTGACTTGCAGGTTGGCAAATGACAGTAAAGGAGTAATATTTTTTTTTCTTCAAGTGAGCACTGGGACTCTCACTCCCTACCCACCCAGAAAGGTCACCAAGGTGTTTTTTTAAATCTCATACTTGCAAGTGCCTATGAACCAATCCATCTTTAGTCAAGGTCTGCCTCCAATCCATGAAGACCAAGAATCATTAATTCCACTCCTCAGACTTATCCAAACAGTAGAAGATACCATGTACCTAATAATGAATGTGAAATGTCACAAACTAAATGTAACAAGTTACTGTAAAACCAAGGGTTTATTTTATGATATTTTGTTTGTTCATTCACAAAATATGTTTTGGTCTAAAAAACTCATTGAGAAAAGATCTCATCTAGTATTCACCACTTGGGGGGATTGCCTGTTAGAAAGGAAAGAAAAAAAATCAGTTTTTCTGTTCCTACAATTATTTGAAGTAACAGCAAAGACAGCAATAAAATACCTGTTTAGCTCATGCTTTCTTTAATAAAACTTTTATTTTCCCAGATGTGCAACATTCACTACCCTGTTCTTAAGTGCCAAGAGCTGATTAGAATCCATCAGGAGAACAAAATGAAACCCCTGTTATATTAAAATGCAATCAATGGTGTGTAAAAGTATCTGTCTGAAATGTAAAGCCATCCGTGCATTTGGCAATGCTAGGTATTTTTTTCATGATATATCAAAATTCTGAGTAGTCTCCTTATGTCATAAATTTATGGACTGTAAATAAGATGTGGCATTAGACATTGGCAGCGAATGTTAACATCAACAAAATACCTTGGGTCTAATGCATTTAGCAGTTATAAATCTGAGCTGTCTCACCCAGGAAGGCTGATAATGACTGCTATGCACCCAAAAACTCATTAAGAATTGTCCTAGGTGGAATCTGGGGCTTCTGCACCTATGCAAGTGTTACTGGTGGTGTGAAGTTGTAATTAGATGGACTAACACACCCTTTACTCACTGCTTCCAAAATTATATAATTTTGCAATAGGTATTTATGGACTATATATAATCTAACTTGGCTATGGACATAAGTCATATCCAAAAGCCATATTTGTGGGAGTCTCTTTCATTCATCCAGAATCCTGACATTCACTGGGTTTCATAGAAACCATCTGTTTAAATCTAGCAAAACAAATAGAACCACCTGAAATTTTCTGGCTATGGGAATAATTATTCACCATGAATCAAAGTACTGTCAAATAGATATGGGATGATTGGAAAGTGATGAGACAGAATCAGAGGATTGTTAGGACTGGAAGGCAGATACTCCAAACGAAATGGCTCCTTCAGTGCTGATGAAACAAGACCCAGACAGAATGGGCAGATGAACACAGATGCAACAACATCTGCAGAGGACTATTGACATTCTGTCATAACCATAATGTGCTGACAGTGTCTAGAATCCTGAAGCATCAGTAGAGCCTGGTAGCAACTGAAAAACCAAAAGGAAGAGGGAAAGACAAGAATATTCTATTGAGGGGGATGCATGAGAATGGGGATGATCTACAAAAGACAGCTGTTTGTCTATCAGCTTAGAAAGGTAGTAAATTGGGTTGTCCTGTCAAGGACATCTCATGGTCTACAAAGCAGGCTAGGGTTTGCACCCCCCCATCCCCAGGAGGGATTATGTACCCACCTAGCTTTCTACAACTCACAATAATAAGATAAATGTCTCTTGGAGCAAAGCTACAAGAAAATATGCCCTTTCCCTTAAGGTTTTGGTTGGCAAACTTTAGATCCAGGGACCTGTGTAAAATGTGATTCAAATTCCAAGACTAAAAAAGTCAAGAGGCTAAAACTTAACATTTGATATGTCATATTTTTCTAAAGAATGTCGAACAGGCTTAATGATAGGCCAAAATCATCCCATTGGAGCACCATTGCAAGTCACCCTTGGATAACCTCAAATAATAAATCAGGCAGGCATCTTCCTCTGTTCCTCATTCCTGCCTTAATGGGAAATGCTGGGAGAAAGGGCATCCTAGTTCCACAGTAAGTCCAAAGCAGTCATCTTTCTATAATCAATGACCCAGAGCCATTCAGACCTGGGATTTGCTATTTGGAGCAGACTCTACAGAGCAGAAGCCTTTTAATCATCCTCATGTCCACCAGTTGCCAACTATGCTGACCCAGGACCAAATCACATGACCATATGGCCCTTTATTTTATTTTGTTTTGATGCTTCTTTGCAGCTGTATGTGTAGATGCCTGATGGCAGAAGGTATATGTGGAACAAATATTAACTAAAGTCAAACTCTGAGGAATTAGGAATAAATGATCTTTTGTATAAGACATTTATTCTAAACCAGGATTTTGTAGAAGACAGTTAGTTCTACCTTGGACCCCATCATGGGGTAATAATTAATCTTTTGAATAGAGCATTACTTGGGAATGAAAGAAATGAGAACAAATGCCATCCTCCAAAGGGAAAGAGATCAAGCACCAAATGGATTATACTGAGCCTTGATAACACGGTCCTTGAGGCTCATGGGTGAAGCAATGTTTACAGTAAGATTCTTCTGATTAGTATTAGTAATAAACTCCCATCTCACTACAGGTGTGAAATAGACTGTTTTCTATAAATCTCTACTTTCAAACAAGAGGAATAAAGGTAAAGATGCAGGATATTTTCAAATTGTAGAAAATATTTGTATTTTTTTTATATATATAATAACTTTAATGTAGAATTTTCTATTCTTTTTCTATCATAAACTGGAGTGGGGGAGATGAAAGTCTCAGACAGATAAATATATCAGTTACAATATCTTTTTTGTAAAGGTACTTTTGTTACAATTTAATCTTTCTCAAACCAAATGTGCCAAGGTTAATTTAATGTAGTAGTTCTATTTCCATGAAAACCTATCACTAAGTTGACAAAACTCATTATTAAATTGAGAGTGTATATTTCAATCTATGGCATCTTAGAATCAAGGAAATATGGTATTACACCTGCCCAAAACTAGACACACATTTTTTAAGATAGGGACTATCTTTGAAAACTAATATGTGCAGAAACCAGTCTCGAATTTGTTGTCAACAGTTTCTGCAAATGGCTCACAAGCATCCATGAGTATTCTGCACAGACATTTTCAAAACAAAAGTGTCATTATTCTTTTAGAAGTTCCTTTTTAACCCTCTGGTCAATGGATTAGAAGGAAAATCTATTGTATTGGACAGATAAAGAAAAATGCATAAGATTTTGTGATAGGTACAGTAAAGCATATCTAGTTAGAGGATTTGAAATGGCATAATTATTTGGTATATATTCTTGGAAAGAGTTTTTATGTTAGTAGACATAGACTGAGCCAAATTAGTAGATTTAAGAGGATATGTCTTAGTAAGATTTTTGAAGACAGAAGTGATCGTTAAAGGAGCAGCTGCAAAGTTCTTAGGCCCACAGAGGTAAAGTGAAGTGTGAACCCAGTCTAGGGCAAATCAAGTGACGATAGAGCTCTGACACCCAGTTGATGAGATGGCAGGCAGAAAAGTCATGTGCACATGAAGTAAACAACTGTTGGGAGTTAGAAGGACAAAGCATCACATTATACAAGGCCAGGAAGAGTTTGGGAAGGCTCAGTGCGAGTGCAATGGCTAGACTTGGCTGTGAATGCAGAGGGGTCATAGCAAGCCTGCAAGCTCAAGGACTTCTTAGGCACTGCTGAACTATTAGGTTCTCTTCCACAGATGTAGGATAGCCTGATGTAGGATAATAGTATATGTGCATCTGTGCTGTTCCTCTCTTCACCTTCCCCACTGAAGCTGGGAGTTCACCTGTAAGGGAACACTAACCTAGAGATGGTAGAACGCATACCCTTTGTGGCTTGGCTTGGGTAACTAGCAACTGTGAACACAGGCAACCTTTATTGTTCTCCCTGCCCATTGCTGCCTCCAGTTACAGTGGAGGCTGCCTCAAATGCGACTATTGATCCATCACTTGTATTATAAGGTCAGTACCTTCAAAGTTTCCTTTTCCTTTTCTATTCGCTGCTGTTCTAGATGGAGCTTCACAAGTGCTGACTCTTTGGCAGAGATTTCTTCTTTCAGCTGATCTACCTGATGGGTCATAATCTTTAACTTTCTCTTCATTTCTGTTATTTCATCCTAACAAAATGAAAGGAGCAATGTTTGAAAGTGAATTAAGTAGACATCATTGTCTCTATGGAAGTTCAATACATATTTAAGAGCTTTTATGGAAATCTCTCTCAAAACTATGGTCTCTTGACCAAGTACAACTGGGCAATTTGCTTTTCTGTTGTGCCCATCAACCACAGAGTACCTTATAGCATTAGTTCTCAATATAATCTCATGAGATTTATATGACATTATGAACATGCCACACCCACACACACACACACACACACACACACACACACACAAGTCTTCATTTTCCAAAAGGAATTGGAAGCACGACAAACACTATAACCAAAAGATTTTTAAGCAAAGTTCTGGAATTAAAAGGCAATGTACTGCTGCACTCTGAGTCACAGTAGCTATTAACAGTTTTAAAAACAGGATAGAGGGAAATGACAATTCCACATAGTAGTTAAAAATAGGACCATATTCTCCACATCCTATTAGGTTGTGTCATTTCCATTTCAAACAACCTAATGCTTCTGCATAAATTGATCTTCTTTTTCAAGCAAATTACATGAGATTTCTTTTTTGATCTATTTAAATTCTGCCATTAGGATAATAGAAACTGTTTTAACCCCAGAGTAGAGAGGAATAAAAATGTAAACACATATATTTACCTGAGCCTCAACCAGATTTTTGCTGTACAGATTCCTGTCTGACCTCACAGCTTCATATAGGTTCTGTTGCTGTTTCAGTTTAGTCTCTGATTCAGCTATTTTTTTCCTGTAGTCAAAAATCTGCATTTCACGGACTTTTATGTCTTCCATGTTCGTGAGAACCTGGAGGAGAAAGAAGTATATGAATGTGGTTAGATAGCCCATCTGTGCTTAGAGGTTCGGGACAAATGGAGTTTTTTACCTAAGGATAACTGATAAAGATACCAACAATCAGAAAATCTGACTGTGGCTATAATCACTGCAGTACAACACAGAAATTCACCCCAGCTGATTAGGGGCAAACATACATTTTATCTACGCCAGAGTTCTGCTCAAGTATAAAGGCTTAACACAGTTATTTTGTGATCACAAGAAAGAAAAAAGAAGAAGAAATTCTTTCAGTTCTGGAAAACTCTCCTGACCAACCCACCCACCAAAAAAGAAAAAAAGAAAAGCCACAAGCTGAAACAGGGATTAACACAAAACACTAAGAAAGATAAGAGATAACTTAGCTGTTTGGCTGTACTGGTGCTTTATAAAGTTAACCATGAGACAGAATAGTGACTTTTGAACTTTGATAGCAATCATAACACTGCCTTGTCAATGTCCAAACCACTCCATCAGGGGAACTCAAAGGACTTCATAAAAATGCATTCTATTATACATGAAATACTTCCAGGAAAGAAGGTATGCAAGAATGGCGGCCTCCTTTCTGCAAGTATGAAAAACCAAGGCCTGAAATTCCACCATGAGCCAATATTCTCCATGAACAATCCACACAGTAGAACAAAAGTAATCATGACTATCAGTTATAATGTTGACAGAACATTGTCCATTTTTTGAAGGACAACTTCTTTTAAAAGTCCATAAGAAGAAAAATCAAATCTAGGAAAATATATTAAATCAGTGTAAGTAACTGCTGGAACGCATAAGGAGAAAGTTCTTAAGAAAATTGTACTGCATTTTCATAGAGTTCCCTTAATAAGTGATTACAATAGAAGGATTTAGATAGAACAATGAGACAGAGCATGGAAGAAAGGAGACATGGCCATGGAAGGTTTTTCTGAGAAAGTGACATTTTACCTAGAATCTAATGATGGAAAAGGACCTCTTAGATCTTTGTCATCCAATATTCAACATAACTCACATGTGGGCTAATTGTGGGCAACATGTTCCCAAATTATAGCACTTATAAGAATCCTTTTTTTTTTTTTTTTACTTGTGCAATTACTATTCCAGAAAATACACTCTGAAAATATGCCCTGTTCTATTGTTTTCCCATCAGAGTTAAAGATGACTATTGCTTAAAATGTTTATCCTTTATATCTTTAAATAAGCACCTCTCAATCTTTTCTTATAGATACTTAAGAAGGAATGGGATTAAATTTTGGTAAATGCCTTTAACATATATAATTTTGTACTTTTTTTCTTTTTGACTCAATTGATTTGATATTCTTGCTAATAAATTTTTTTCCTTTTACAATATTCTAGCCGGGCTCAGTGGCTCAACCTGTAATCCCACGTTTTGGGAGGCCGAGGTGAGTGAATTGCCTGAGCCCGCGGATTCGAGACCCACGTGGGCAACTTGGTGAGACCTCATCTCTACAATAAATTTTAAAAAATTAGCCAGGCGTGGTATCACGCGCCTGTAGTTCCAGCTACTTGGAAGGCTGAGGCGGCAGGATCGCTGGAGCCCAGCAGGTCGAGGCTGCAGTGACCGGGAGCAGCCACTGCACTCCAGTCTGGGCGACTGAGTGAGACCCCAACTCAAAAAAAAAAATTATAATTTATTTATGCATAGTTTCATGTGCAATAATTTCAAATAAATACATAAATGTGAAGTATACATTTATTTTCTTTTCCTTATTTACGTGAACTTTCTCCCTTTAACCTACATCTGCCCATCATATACATATAACGCTAACTAAGTTAACAATCTAGCAGGTTTCCTTCTGTTTCATATTTTTCTTTGAATTCTGCAAATTCTATTCAGGTCTACAAACATAATAATCATACCTAATATTCATCACGTAATTTCTATGTTCCTGGCATTTTACCTGTATTAACTCCTTCAATAGCCTCGAAAATCTTGTAAGATGTGTATTATTACTACCTCAATTTTACAAAGAAGGAAACTGAGATCAAAAGAAGTACTATTCATAAATTTATCCAACTAGTAAATAGATACAGAGATTTGTTTTCCTTTGTTTTTGGTTGACTTTTAAGGTTTTGTTTTCATTTTTTGTTGGGAGCCAGCCATGGAGGCCCACTGAGCGTTAGGGGTCAGGGAGGGCCGTGGACCCCGAGACCACTAGGACGTGTTCGGGAGCTGTAAACCCCATTTTCCTCCCCCTTTTGCTATGCAGCACAAACAACCTAAAGGGACTCTGTTGGCCTAAGCTGAAGGCTCTGTGACTGTGACAGGCATAGCTCACTCTAGAAACCCATTATTCCTGTTTCCCATAAACTGTGGTTTCGGCTTAGGTATTAGATATAATTCAAATTCAGGT